>NC_052500.1:66430772-66644010 GCF_016617805.1 Bactrocera tryoni | reverse complement strand
ATTCGTCGAGTGCTAGCGTTCACCTATAATGACTGAACTATATCATATGAATGAAAGAACAGAGACATTGAAAGACGATTTTGCATATCAGAAGTGCTACTTGAACAATACGAAATGAAGTAATTTGAAGTAATTGCAATATATCAGAAACCTGGCCAACTAGCCGCAATAACGACACAGCCGAATATCCATAACGCCAGGGTAATGCTTTGTGTTGGGTCAGAAGGGCACGCTGTGCTATGATCTTCTTCAAATCGCAACAACTGATTGCTGAAAAATGCCTGGAATTCTCGACTAGAGTTGGGACAATAATTTTCCATCATGAGAACGCTTTTTAGTTCATCCACCTTATAGCACCGACCTTTCCTCTTTTGACTACCATATGAACTTTTGGGAAAGAATACACGAATTGCCAGAAAGAAGAGAAAATGTAGCTACAGATGGGCAATACTTTGCATAATACTACTGTGCATTGTTTTTTCTTAAAACAAAGATCACATTCCGAAAAGCACCACAGGCATTTAGTTTGTGTACTTATTTATATGGTATGCTATCGTTCAATTCAGGGATTGTTACAAAGCAAAGGAAAAGAGACCCAGCAGCAGTGCTCATTAAAGGGTTAAAAACAAGTACAAACATCACAGTGATGGAAAATTATGAATTAAATATGTAATATGGTTGTTAATTGCCGGTAAGCGGTAGATGTTACATACTCTTACAGTATATAAACTTAAATATACATACATATGTATAAGTATATGTACCTTACAATTTATGTTGCTTTCACTTTCGTTGCTAGTTTCTCGATCAAACGGCGTGTTAAATCTTTCAATTAAATTACTCCTATTTTTTCTAATAAAACAATTTTAATTTAGTTCAATTAAAATTAATTGAATTAAATCGAAAACGAAGAAAAAATATATGTATACTTTTTGTTTAATTGGTGTTTTTTCAATATTTAATCCTACAAATATTTCATATGCACTTCATATGTACATATATATTGTACCTATGGCCATACATACAAACACCACCCGTCAACTGAGCAGATACATATGTACTAGTATCATCCTTTGTTAACTTATCGCTTAATCGTAATTGCTTGCTGCCCACAATTGTGGCCATAAGTAGACCTAAATATTCGCGTTTCAACATTTTTTCTCAGCAGTTGACATGTGAAAACTGTTTTATTTTACATTTGACTGTAAAATGTCGCGCCAATTGACAGCATATAACCGCAAAACAATTACGTCTAAATGACATACCTTTTCGGTGATTAAATCCGGCTTGTAATTTGAAATTGCACTTATAAAAAAGGGTTGTGAACTTATAAAGGGTGATTCTTTAGAGGTATATAATTTTTATAGTAGTATTGTTGTCAAATCAGTTGTCAAAGTAATGACATGAGTTTGACATTTATGTTCTCTATACTTTTTAAATTAAATTATTATGCAAAGTTTCACACCCAATGAACGTTCTAAAATTCTTAAAATAGTCTTTCTAAATGTTGGCAATACTTAAATTGTTTTTCGAAAACTCGTTTAAAATATACTAAACTTGTTCATCTTTGCTAATTACGCATATATTTGAGGTAGAAACCTCTATTCGGTGTGTTTTTGATAAGATGAGACTACCTTTTCTGAAAAATCAGCTGGTAATTGCAGCGACAGGTGCAAAATTGAATAGCCGTAGGTGGATATACACCTGAAATTTTGCTTAAACTCTAAATGTTATACAATTTTTTGCCACAACTCTACATATCTTTTTTTGAATTTTTGAACTAGAAAGCCGAAAATGTTGACCATTTCAAAACTTTTTTTATGCGATATTTAAAAAAAAAAATTTAGATCTCTAAAAAAAACCCTATATTTTCAAAATACTGAAAAAATATATAAATCGCCAGTTTTTTAGCAGAATATTCATTAAATAATTAAAGTAAAATTTGAAAACCATTCTATACTTCTGCAAAAACACCCTGTACTTACCAAAAAAAATAAAATATACACTAAACCGCCAGATACATTTGATCGGTTTATCTATTAAGTTATTAAAAATAAATTATGCAAGCAAAGTTTTTTACTCCCAAAAAGCACCCTCTACTTAAAAAAAAACAAAAAATAAAATATACCAAACCGCCGAATTTTTATCAGATTATTCATTAAACAATTCAAACCAAATTTAAAAAAAAATTTCTATACCTCTTAAAACACACCCTATAACTTTCATAAAAAATAATTCCGAAATAAAAAGTATACAACCGTCAGATTACCAAATTATTAACCATTAAACAATTTAAATTAATTTTGGAAAAAAGCTCTATACCTCTCAAACACCCTGTACTTTCAAAAAAAAAGAAAAAAAATGTTCAAATCGTTATTTTCTTATCAGATTATTAATTAAATAATTAAAAATAAATTTTGGAAAAAAGTTCATTACCCTCCTAAAAAGCACCCTATACTTGTATAAGAATGGAAAATATATACCAAATCGCCAGATTTTTATCAGGTCATCAATAAAACTATTTAAAAACAAATTTTGAAAAAAATCCTATACCCCTCAAAAAACACCCTATACTTTCAAAATAAGGAAGAAATATACAAACCGCCAGATTTTTATCAGATTATCCATGAAACTATACAAGACAAGTTTTGAAAAAAATCCTATACCCCTCAAAAAACACCCTATACTTTCAACATAAAGAAAAAATTTACAAACCGCCAGATTTTTATCAGATTATCCATTAAACAATTAAAAATAAATTTGCGTCGTTTTTGTGACAATTGTGTTCGTTTGTGCAAAAGGAATCTGTATGCAAGTATGTACGTATGTACATAATTACATACATATGAATGTATGCACGTATGTCCTGCTTATATGTAGTTAGTATATATCGTGCAACCACTCATCAGATAAGTACTTATTTGTTGTTAATAAATTTCAAGTGGTAGCGCAAGTTAATATCTCACATAAATATACAAACATATGAATGCAAATGCAATGCGTACACACACATATATAAATAAATATATACCGTATATGTATATAAATATCTTTTTTAACGCTGACAAATTGCTTTTAATTGTTTCTGTCAGCTTGTGTGTGTATGTGTTGTGCAAACGCTTGCTTTTGGTTATTTTATGTAATTGTTGTTAATTTATTTGTGAATATGATAAATGCAATGTGCATAAATAAATTTTCACTGATTTGTATGATAACAAGCTGCCACCCAGTAGGAAATGCGCCACACTAGGAATTATTCCATAGTCCATGGTCAAATGATGCAATTTGTAAGCGTTTTTGTGGTGGCAAAAAATAGTAAGACTTTGTTCATAGTTCTTAAATTTTTAATTTGTTCTTCAAAGTGTCTGTCGTTTCCTTGAAAGTAATCTCCCTTGGCTCCAAGACACTTGAATCAACGATTTTTCCAGTCCTCGAAACACTTTTCATAAGCACTTTTTGGGATGACCTTCAGCTTCCTCGGTTTTTGTTTTTCTCCTCGATCGACTGAAATCGGATTCCACAGAGCGGCAATTTCAGTTTGAGGAACAAGAAAATATCACACGGAGTAAAATCTGGTAAATACGGTGGTTGATCAATGGTATTTCATTGCTTTTTTGGCTTTAAATTCGGTCACAATCGTGGCTCAATGCGCTGGTGCATTATAATAGTGTAAAAAATTGTCTGTCCTTCCGGAATAAATTCATAATACACCAAACCACGAATATCAGAAAAAAAAACAACGAGCATCACCTTGATTTTTGAACGGCTTTGGCGAGTTGTTTTGGTTGCGGGTCGTGTTTCCCTCCATTCCGACGATTGGTGACTTGTTTGTATGTCAAACTCATAATCCCATGTCTCATCGCCAGTTTAAATGCTCTCAATGAATGTGGGATCGGAATTTGCAGGATCAAGCATGTCCAAAGATGTCTGTTTACGGTACTGCTTTTGAAAGGAATTCAGCTTTTTGGGACGAGTCTAGCAAGAACGCGTTTCACACCCAAAATATCTACCAAAACCATTCGAACGGACTCGCGAGAGATGTCGAGCTCTATTGTCATTTCTCTAATACTTGTCTGATGATTTTTAAACACCTTATCCTTCAGTTTTTCATATATTCATAAGTTATTTTTGTCACAACGTATACCTATTAGCAATGGTGCCATTAATTGCTTTATTTTCAAAAATAAAAATATTTCTTTCTTTAATTCAAATATTTGATGAATCTTAATTTATATCTCTTTCTAAATCTAGTCGTTTTGAATATCTTTCTCAATAACAATGTCTATTTCTGTTTCAGTCTCAATTTCAATCTCAATTTAAATCTAAATTTCATAAGCAATCTATATCTCAATTTTAATCTGAATTTTAATATCAATCCCAATCTCTATCTCAATCTGAATTTCAATATCAATCTCAACCTCAATCTGAATTTCAATATCAATCTCAATCTTAATCCTAATCCGAATGACTGCATATAAATTTAGTCGATCCGAATATCATTCTCAAACTCAATCTTAAATGCAATTTCATTTGTATTCTTAATATTAATCGGAATCTCAATCTCAATTGTTTTTTTTTTAATATTCTTGCCCAATCTATGTAAATCACAATCTCAATCTCACTCTCAATCTGAATTTCAATATCAATCTCAATCTTAATCCCAATCCGAATGACTGCATATAAATTTAGTCGATCCGAATATCATTCTCAAACTCAGTCTTAAATGCAATTTCATTTGTATTCTTAATATTAATCGGAATCTCAATCTCAATTGTTTTTTTTTCATATTCTTGCCCAATCTCAGCCTAAATTCTAATATCGGCCTCAATCTACTATTCATTCTTAATCTAAATCTCAATTGCAGTCGCAGTCGCAGTCGCAATCTCAATATTAATCTCCTATTCTTTCTTAATCTCAATCCCAATTTCAGTCGCAATCTCAATCTTAATCGCATATTCATTCTTAATCACAATCTCAAAGTTTGGTATATCTCAATCTCAATCTCAATCTCAATCACAATGTCAATCTGAATTTCATTATCAATCGCTATATCAATTTCAATGGCAATCTAAGTCCCAATGTAAAATCAATTTTCAATCAAATCAATATCTCAAACTTAATTTCATTCGCAATATCAATCTCAAGCGCTATTTCAATTTGAATGGCAATCTCAATTTCATTTTAAATCTCAATCTTTATCTCAAAATTTTATTCGCAATTTCAATATCTTCGGCAATCCCCATCTAAATATCTATTCTCACTTTAGTGTCAATATCTCTCTACTTCTATATCAATCGCAGTTTTATACGAAAACTAAATCTTAATTGCTTTCGGAATCTCCAACTCAATACAAATTTCATTTTCTACATGTAAATCTCAATTGCTATGGCTACTTGTACATAATAATATGTGACCTGGTCTACGAAAAGGGGGCTAACGTGCGAAAACTAGTTTTCTGGGAAAAGCTGTTAAAAATAATCGTCAGTCTCTCGTTATCTCATTAATTGTTCTCCTTTTTTTGACACCTAAGCCCCCTCTTGGTAGACCAGGTCACATAAGTATATCTAGTCTAGTGTACTATATATTTCCCTAAGTCTGAAAAGAGTTCTGTTCCCATTTTGTTGACAACTCCGGTACAATTTCTGTAGTGAGCTGAATAATAAACTCTGCAATTATTGTGGAATCAATATTGTAATTGGATGCTATAGCCTGGAATATCAGGTCCCAATGCCAGCTTAGCTTTTACCTGTAAATTACTATAATCATTACCGTTCTGGCGCCCAACTGATTTGGAACTTTCGATTTCAGCGGTTTTATCAGAGGAAGAGAGACATTTCTTCAAAGTTTGGTTCAGTTTAACTTTGGTTTAGTTTAGTATCATTCTAGGTGGTGTGAAATTACTTTATTTCGTCTATATTATTTAAAAATTATGACTTACATACATATCTTTTCAGCCAACTATTTAACTATGATAAGCTATACTCCACCTTGGACGTCGAAGGTATAGAAAGTTGAGTTACTTGTAATTTAAGTCCACTAATCTCTGAAGAAGGACACAACAGCCTCGGATGACACGCCAATAAAGAAGAAGAGGAGTCTCTGAAGCACACAATTTGATAATGATTCAATGTATATATGTATGTATGTATGTACTTATATTTCCTTTCTTACACCAACTTAACTGTATCTCCTAACTGTATCTACATTCCAATGTGTTTGTCACATTTTCTGCCATTTTGTTGACATATAATTTGAATCAGTTAAGCAAATATTTGTGTTTTTGTTTTCGGCATAAGCTGATTGTAAATTTTGAGTATTAAACTTTTCGTGCAAATATTTACTACACAAAGTACAAACGGCTTGTGGCAATATCACTACACACATATGTATGTACTATATGTACATAAATAAACAAATATCAATATAAATAAATAAGTATATAATCCGCTCATTGCGGTTTTCAAGTTGTTTCAGAGTGCTTAGCTCTCGTGAATATTTATTTATATACGTACATATGTATGTATGTATGCAGGTTGATTAAGTTTATTTTATTGAAATTTTCGGTTTAATAATAATTCATGATTTAATTGAGCACTCTAAAAAATTGAAATTTTAAAGTCAGGTGATTTAATTGGCGGAGATAGAAAAAGTGCAACAAACTGAGTAAAATGGTTTATAGAATTTTTTATTGACAATACTTCGGTTGTGACTAAAATGCACTGTCAAATGCTTTCTTTCCGTTGCTTGCGAGTAAAATAATATTTTTGAATAAAATCCCCATGTGATCAAAAATAAGATATACTGGCTGGTTTGAATTAATAATAATAAGTTCCTTTTGCAAAAAAAGTTACCAAGAATACTTGAACAAGAAGTTGATTCGGAGCTTGTTAGAAAGTCGACAAATCAATGTATTGGCTGAGAGGTAATTCAATGAAAAAATCAGTTTGTGGTCTATTTAATACAAGTATGAGTTCTTCTGGAATGGACGGAGAAGGTGCCGCTACCCCGCTGGTTGATGTCCACGTAAGAGTAAAGACTGACATCACTGCCGTACGCCGTTCTTTAACATATCGCTGATTTGCGCCCACGCCCCGGCGGAAGAGATGGACGATGTAACCAAAGATGTCTTCTATGAGCACTTGGAGCGCAACCATGAGAACTGCCCTCATACATGATGTCGAAAGCGTGCTTGCCGACTTTAACGCCATGGTGGATAAAGAAGGTACCTTTGTAAGAAAATTCCCAAATGGTTTGAAGATGATCAAAAATATGAGCTGGTCTTATGGGAGGGAGTACGAAGAGCTTGACAAGATGACTGACAGGGGTTATGCCTGAAAATTCTACGAAAAGATGCAGCGACTAACAAAAGGTTTCAAGACCGGTGCATACTCTTGTAGAACCCACAGAGGTGATCTAGTGACTGTTGTCCAGAGCATATTGAAATTATGGAGGGAACACTTCTCCAACCTTCCGAATGGCAGTCAAAACATAACACCAGGAGATGGTGAACCCGATTCCCGAATTGATGACGATGGAGCGGACGTTCCATTGTCCGACCATGAAGAAGTTCGAAAAGCAATTACCCGTCTGAAGAACCACAAAGTGGCTGGACCGATGGATTTCCGGCCGCGTTATTCAAATATGGCGGCGAAGAACTGATACGAAGTATGCATCAGCTTCTTTGTAAAATATGCTGGGACGAAAGCATGACCGGGAAATTTCTTTTAAGTGTGCTCTACCTATTCCACAAAAAGGAAACCCTACAATTTAACTACTGCAGGGATAAGGCTCCCTGCTACGTCAACAAACTGATTGACTTACTGGCACGCTCAAGCTTTAGAAAAACAACAACTGACCAGATATTCACCATGCGCCAAAAAGATTCGTGAAAAGAGGATCGACACACTTATCACCCTCCTTCGTCATTTCTGAAGCTGGCTTTTGACACACGAACAGGAGCTTCGTTTATGCCGCTATATCTAAATTTGGGTATCCACGCGCAAAATAATACGGCTGTGTAAAATGACGTTGAGCAAACACTAAAAGCTCCATTAGATCGGGAAGAACTTCTCCGAACCCTTCGACACCAAACAAGATTTCAAATAAGCCCATGTGCGACTTTCAAACTCTTAATCTAAAATAATTCAACTTTCAGATTGGAATAGAGAAGATACAATCTTCTAAAATAGTGTACAACTTATCAGTGTTGACAGTCATAACTTCGAAGTCGTATATAATTTTGTCTATCTTGGCTCCAGAATTAATGCCAACAACAACGTCAGCTTCGAAATCCAACGCAAAATAACTATTGCCAACAGGTGATACTCCGGACGGAGTAGGCAATTGAGAAGTACAGTCCTCTCTCGACGAACAAAATCGAAACTTTACAAGTCACCCATCATCCCCGTCCTGCTATAAGGTGCAGAGGCATGAACGATGAAGGTTCTACAAAAGATTTATGGTCCTTTGTGCATTGGCAATGGCGAATACATCAGTCGATGGAACGATGAGCTGTACGAGATATACGACGTCATTGACGTATGTATGTATGTACATAGTTCAGGGAATTAAGAGACAGCGGCTTTGATGAGTAAGTCATGTCGTCCGAATGAATTAGCATACTCCTGCTCCGAGAGTATTCAAGGCAGTAGCCATTGAGGGAAGCAGAAAAAGAGGAAAACCTCATCTCCATATGAAAGACCAGGTGGAGAAGGACTTGGCTCTACTTGGGACCTCCAATTTGCGCCAAACAGAGAAAAGGAAGCACGACGCGCTGTTGTTACATATACATTTTAATGCATACATTAAAATTTTCTATAAATAAGCTATACGTTATATTATATATATGTACTTTCCTCAACTATAAAGCTTGCAACATACACACATATTTGACTGTATTCGTATGTTGAGTGCAACTTTTGTGAGCTCACGCCAAATACGCGGCCTTACATGTTCCACTAATATCCATAACACCGATACCTGCATGCATTTTGCATAAATGAAAGTTAAACGCACACATACACATGCTCATGTATGCAGGAATGTTGCACATTCTTCCAAATTTCAATGCTTTATGGCAAGCGAGCTACAGCAGTTGCTGAAAGCATCTCATAATATATTCGCATGCAGGTATACAAATATAAAAACATAATTTTGTATATGTGTATGTGTGTGCTGAAGTAAGCGCCCTACTCTAAATAATGGGCACATATGTATTTTACCACCAACTCTTTATGAGCATATTTATCAACTTGCCGATTATTATGCTTTTGCTGACGCGCTGCAAGGTGTTGCATGGGCAAATGTCGATGTCAGGCAAGCAGGCAGTTGCTGCAAATATTTTACGTTAAAAAGGTAAAAATTTGCAAATATTTCAGTTAACGACTACTTAGTGTTCGTGAAATTTGTACAGCGACATTTTAATATGTGCATAGTAAATGAATTAAAAACATGTCGAGGGTGTTGCGTCTGGAGTGACAAACAGCTGCATGGCAAACTATACGATACTTGCATAAATATTTGAAAATATACATACATATAAATATGGCTGTACATCTTTACTTTATAGGAGTTATATACGACTAAAGGGTAAAGGTGTGAATGGGTGTGTGGTTTTAATCAATGTAAGTACCAAAGTACTAGACTAGCAGGAAAATTATTTTAAAAGCCCTGGAATCTATATATGGACTATGTATTTGGTTCCTAAAACCAACTTCTTTTTAGCAGACTGCTTTCTTCGATAAATGTGATTCTGCTCAAGATATTTACATATCTTCACTGCGGAACTTGGAAATAAAACGTACCATTTTATTATTCATTAATATTTATTTCGTCGCCTTCAGTAATCCTCGAGAATTCGACACTTTGCGCCTTAAAACTCCAAACCTTTCAAGCACTTTGAGATACCCCAACCTCTTCTGTACTTTGTTTTATCTTCGATTGACTGAAAACGGGTTCCACGGAGCGGCACCCAGCTTCAAACAAGAAAATCACGCGGGAGCTCAGCCTGATGTTTATTTCGCGATCGGTCCTCCAGTTTGTTCAGAACGAGGCATTTCTTCGACGATTTCTCGTCCGTCTTTGAAAGCTTTGAACCGCTCGTAGGCTTGTGTTTTTGATAAAATTGAATCACCGTAAACCTTTCCCAACATTTCATCAAAAACAAAATTTGACACAAATTCTTTTTTCGATATTTTTATCCTTTGTAAAAATCGCAACGCGCTATTGAGATTTACCAACTTAAGCAGCTGCTGTAAGCAAACTGGTTGATAGTTTCATATTTAGCACAGGAATTACGGACAGTCCTACCAACTTAGCAAAATTAATTTTTGAAAGACCATTTATCCGGGAAGTTTAAATTACAATTTCGGGGTACTTTTTGTCACAATCTATAAGTAAGACGATAGGCAATATGATCTCCAAATGAACACTGCATACTCCAAGATAGACCGAACAGTAATTTTAACGTGTAGGGGTCGGAAAAATTAGAAGCATTTCGACGGACAAAGCCAAGCATAGAGAATGATTTAGGAGCGATATAGTCGATGTGATTAATGAAAGAAAAGCTATTGTTAAAGATTACGAGATTGGGTCTTGCCACCGATGTTGCATTCAAGGTAACCGCACTATTTAATCTTTCTTTTAAAACAAATATATGCACAAAATTACAAGCAAGAATATCTACGAATACAAGTCTATACAGTATGTGGACAAAAAATGAGGAACATTGCTATCAAATTGTGAAGAATTTTTCTCGCTCATAAAAGTACTATAGGATTGGAGCAGTTAATATTAGCACAATACTGAAGCAATCTCATCTAATAAAATCTTGACTTGATCTGTCAGTTTGTATGACAGTTAAGTTAGACCATAGTTGTCCGATATCATCGGTTTCGAAAAATGAGCAGCTTCTTAGTGTGCAAAATTTCATATCAAAATCTCAAAAATTGAAGGACTAGTTCGCGTATTTGCAGACAGCCACACAGATGGACATGTTTAAATCGAATCAGTTCGTCAAACCTTTATATGGTGGACGAGTGGTGCTCTACGAGCAGCACTAGCTGTGACGCTCGATGTATTGCTGCAAACAGCTCCGTTAGATATAGCGGGATGGTGTATGGCCGTGAAAGCTACTTAAGTGACTGCGAGCCTATGCACTATAGGATCCTCAGGTACTTTGATTTCATTCCAAAATAATTGGATTATGAGGTAGCCGTGCCGAGCTGGTTTAACCACACCTAACTGGGTACTGTGCGATATAGTTCATGTGGTAAGATTAAACATACAGTTTCAAGAGCTGTTCGGAGGAAGAATCGTGATCTAGTCCCTGATGCCCAGAGCGTATTGAAATTATGAAAGGTATACTTCTTTACCCAGCTGAATGACAGTGAAAGCATAATATCAGGTGATAGTGAACCCGATTTCATAATGGATGACGGTGGAGCAGACGTTCCTTTCCCCGACCATGAAGAAGTTTGATCCCCGTCTAAAGAACAACAAAGCGGCGGGAGCCGATGGTTTGCCATCCGAACTATTCTAATACCGCGGCGAAGAATTGGTAAGGAGCATTAATCAGGTTCTTTGTAGCATATGGTCGAGCGAAAGCATGCCTGACGATTGAAATTTTTCGAAATCCACAAAAAGCAAGACTCCACAATCTAAGGTTCTATCGATTGGATATCACCACGCCTTAAGTCTTGGAAACGACCTGTGAAAGGAAGATCGACACACACTACCTTTTCGTCGATTTTTACGCCGCCTTCGATAGCACGAAAAGGAGCTGCCTTTATTCCGCGATATCTGAATTTGGCATCCCCACAAAACTAATACTACCAAAAGCTGCGTCAGGATCGGGATGGACCTCTCCGAGCCGTTCGATATCAAACGAGGATTCAGACAAAGAGACACCGTGTCGAGCGACTTCTTCAATCTATTGCTTGAGAAAATAATTCGAGCTGCAGAACTAAATAGAGAAGGTACAATCTTCTACAAGAGTGTAAAGCTACTGGCGTACGCCGATGATATTGATGTCATTGGATTCAACATCCCCGTCGTTAGTTCTGCTTTCTTCAGACTGGATAAGGAAGCGAAGCGTATAGGTCTTTTTGTGAACGAGGACTAGACGAAATATCTCCCGTCATCTAACAAACAGTCATCCTCTCGCGACACTGTTAACTGTTAACAGTCATAACTTCGAAGTCGAAAAAAATTTCGTCTATCTTGGAACCAACATGAACACCAACCACAGCGTCCGTCTCGAAATCCAACGGAGAATAATCCTTACCAACAGGTGCTACTTCGGACTAGGCATTTGAGAAGTAAACTCCTCTCACGACGAACAAAAACCAAATTAAACAAGTCACTCATCATCCCCGTCCTGCTATGGTGTGCAGAGGCATAGACGATGAAAACATCTGATGAGCCGGCGTTACGAGTTTTTGAGAGAAAGGTTCTGCGGAAGATTTATGTTCCTTTGCGCATTGGTAGTGAATACCGTAGTCGATGGAATGATGAGCTACGAGATATACGATGGCATTGACATAGTTCAGCGAATTAAGAGACAGCGGCTACCCTGCATAGTTCTAGTCGTTCAAATAGATGAAAACACTGTAGCTCTGAGAATATTTGACGCAATAATACAAGCCGGGGCGAGCAGAGGAAGACGAAGACCACCACTCCTTTGGAAGGGCCAGGTGAAAGAGGACCTGGCTAAATTGGAATGTCCTATGGCAAGCTGTTGTAAACTCGGTTGTTTAAGCCAATAAAGAAGAAGAAGCTTTGCTGCAACCGAAGTAAACACAAGTCAACTTTGTTGGTTTTTATTACAGTCTTCCTTTAAGTTATTCAACCTCTAAACTCTACGAAGGAAGCACATATATACAGTGTTTCCAATTACTAGCCAACTGCCTGTTTATGCGTAAAAAAACACATTACTTCTACATAGACATATGTTTGTGTATGCACATCCGCTCTATGCCAAGAGGTTAAGCCGGCGAATGAATGTGACTTAATGATGCAACGATTGCTCTGAGCTGCTGCAATTGTTGCCGTTGCTGTTGTTATTGTTGTTGAGCATGAGCTTAGCTTCTAAGGTACTTGTGGGCTTATAGTGCAAAATCACATATGCGTATTATTAAGGTTGTTAGCAACTGTGCATGTGTGTGTGTGTGAGTGTGTTGAAGTACACATAGGCAACCGCTTAGAAGCAAATGTTTAGTTGTGGCTAGGTATGTATGTGCAACAAATGTGCGTCAAGTGCATATTTTAATAGCGCACAGATGCAAAAATGCCACAACAACAAACAAACCATTACAAAAACACTAAAAACCGCAAAAGAAAGCAAGTAGCATACGTTGATGTTGTTGGTGTTGTTGCTATTATTGCACGCAAGAAGACTGCAGCAAGATTTTCCACACAACTGCACACAAAGAAGGGGAAAGGTCACACTCATATTTATATACGTTCGTGTGTGTGTGTGTCGGAGCTTGCTAGCTCATAACTCCCCAGTGATTTGCTTCGCAAAACCATGACTTGTATACGCTGAAGTAGTGGTAGTATACAATTTTCGAAAAAGAAAATGATTTTAAATATTTTATGTGCAAAGTTGATATGGTCATAGTCACTCACGTAGCGCTCAGCAACATTGCTTGCTGCTGCAAGCATAACTTAGCAATAAGCGTGTGGTGTAGTCGTAGTTGGTGCGCTTAGAAAAAGCTGCATAAAATCCAGAGCAACAACTACAACGTGATTGTATAGCATAACATATGTAGTATATGCATGCGGTGACACTTTGGCTGTTTCTCGAAGCGAGGCGGTGGCGACAACACCTTCACCATTGCCGCTTTGATACTTTCGCCAATGGCTTTGGCAATAAGATTTGAGAAAATACGTTTCGAAATATTTATAATGCGGTAAGCTGCGTAATAACATAAAGTAACTGCAACGGCAGCAAAAAAAAAAAGAAAAAACAACAACAGCATTAAATGAAAAGCAGCAGCAATACAAAAATAGTAACAACAACAACAAAAATAGCATCAAAAGCATACTGTTGTAATAACAGAAGTTTACAAAAAATTATGAAAACAACAGCAACAAAAAAGTTAACAACAACAATAACAAAAACGCAACAACAACAACAAAAGCCCGAAAAATTCAGCAATAAGAGCGAGTTACAGCGACAGCAAGAAAAACAACAACAACAACAAAAATTGAACAACAACAAAAACGTAACTGCAATAACAGCAAAAAAAGGTAAACACAAAAACAACAACATTAAGTATTAAATATTAAGTAACTAGAATACAAAAATGGTAACAACAAGAACAAAACAACAAAAACATGCTGTAGTAATAACAGAAGTATCGAAAAAATTATTAAAACAACAGCAACAAAAAATTTAACGACAACAAAAAACAAAAATGCAACAGCAACAACATAATCCAAAATATTCAGCTATAAGAGCGAGTTAAAGCTACAGCTACAAAAAGTAGTAACAAAAACCACAACAACAACAAAAACAAAATTTTAACAACAACAACAACAATCACAAAAACTGAAAATATCAGCAGCAAGAGCAAGTTACAGAAACAGTAACAAAAAGTAATTGCGACAAAAACAACAAAACAAAAATGCAGCAACAACAACAACAAAGTCAAAAAAAATTGCACCAAGAGCAAGTTACAGCAATTGCTGCGGCTCAATAGCACCTAGCAGTATATGGGAATTTATCAAAATGCTGGGGCTAAGTGAGTCGGTGAACTTAGGTTGCGGTGCAATCCTCATTTATTTATCAACAACTTAACAGATTTGTGATAGGTTCAAGGCGCTTTGTCGAGATTTAATACCGAACTTCAGTTTCCAACTATTTTTTTTGGAACTTTTAGTAGCAAATTCAGTAGAAATAATTTCACTTAAATTGAGTCATAATTATTTTTTTCTTTTCTTATCCCAAATTTTGTGGTAGTCTTGATATGATTGAATCTTAAAGTGACTTTTTTCATATTTTAAAATCTGATTTCACTGGTATTTGAACCTATGATCACATAAACTTTAAGATGTCTTCATTGACGTACAAGCTTCGAATACAATTTCTGTTTACCTGGGCACCTTTTTAGGTTAGCAAACAGGAGACGCTCGAAAGAGGAGAAGTTTGTGAATTTTACCTTAACTCTAACCAGTTTCTTCAGCTGATGGTCTGACTTCTGGTATCTGGATGTTTCCATCTCATCTTTCTTAATACAACTTTGACAGTTAGCATTCGGTAAAATATTCGTTCCTTTTGTGCACGCCTTTTAAAAAGTGTCCAATAAGAACTCCTACGTTTATGGCAAGATAAAATTTGTTCAGAGCAAGTAGTTCTGTAGATCTGTTGTTCCACATTAGGCCAAAAATATCTGACAGTCGCACAGGAGCTAGTGGTCACCTGTGCCTGCTAAGCTCACGCGAAGTCGAGAGGTGTAGCGTCAGAGAGTAAGCGAATAACGGAGACCCAAGTCGTTCCAAATCCAGTATAATCGAGACAAAAGTGCTCTTTTTTGTTAGCTCAACGGGTTTGCAGTTTTCAGCGATTCCACTGTGACCAGGCACTCACACGAATTTGATAATGAAGTAACGTATCAATAGTGCGGTCACACAGCCCTTAACTACCATTGAGCGCACAGTTAGAAAGAACCTCGGTTAGTTTTCTCATTATTTAGTGTGTAGCTTAACGACTTAAGTCAAGTATATTTCAGTTTCCGAATGAGTTGCTTTGGGTGGGCGAGGCTCCAAGTCCCGATGGAAAGTTCACTATCTTGAATTTGTCTGAATTCCTACTCGAGGTAGTTTGATATTTCTACTTGGACCTCTTCTGATACGTCGGCGTCTTCTTATGACAATTCATAAGGAATACTGATATCATCTCGTATTTTGAGCTAACAGAACATAATAATAAATGAAACTCAATGAGCAATTCTTTAACGCATTAAGTCATTTTCTCAAGACCTTTCGTATAATAGTCCTTGAGTGATTATTTTTATTGAACATAACGTCTTTCTCATAAAGCAAGTTTAAAATCCACTTCAAGATTTGACTTCATTATTTCACACGTCGACACTTTTGTTATATATACACGCACGCGTGTCCTAACCATTTCAATTTCCGGTTCATTTCCATTAAGACGACAGTGTTAAAAGCATAACTTTTTACTTAAAAACTTGTCGCCACTAACACGTTTTTTATGTTTAGTTAGTTATTGAGTAAGCTAAAGCCATAAATCATTGTTATTTGTTTGCAATTCATTAATCACTCCTCCAAACTGTCAGTCATTTGTCAGCTGACATGTCAACACCAATTTAATATGAGCGAATACTCAAATACAGTTTCAACTTTAAAACCTCGTGGCAGCTACAAATTATAAGTATATACTGTATGAACAGTTATGGGTTATGTGGAACAACAAGGACAAAAACAAATAGAGTAGAAAGAGAAAAAGAAAGAGAGAGTAATTACTAGTGCATGAATTTGCAGTAATATTGAAGTATATTTGCATAACTGTTACTGGTGGTTTTCAAAAGGCTTAGGATATATGATAGTGGTATAGTTTTTGACTGTGAGAAATGAGTGAATTTGCAACGATTCTTCAGAGAAGCAGATGATTTTGAGGTGACGATTTTAAGGTTATTTTCTATGTATTGCGTGATCAGTAAATGAGAGCTGCTTGACAGCTTAACAGTCTTTATTGAAATTCCATAATTATCAGTAGTTTTATTTTTGGTGCTTTTTGAGAAACGCTTGCGATGATTTAAGATGATGGAGTTTATGCGAAGATATGCTGTCCAGAGTTAGGCATAAGACAGCCTTTTAACTTGCAGAACTGAGGTCTTCGCTATTGGGAAAGCAGAGAAACTGGCCTCTAATACACCTGCAGGCAATTCCAGAGTCAATATCTGCGTGCACAGCCAAGCAGTAATCAAGACATTAACTTCGTATCGCATATCGGCCAGAAGTGTCTTGGGAAGCAGGGTAGCAGAGAAAAGTGTTGCCAGATGCAAGCAACTTCACTTTTGCTGGGTGACAAGCCACAAAGGCGTCGAGGGCAATCAAATAGTGGACAGGATTGCCAAGAGTGATCAACATTGGGAAACCTATGCTGCATTGTCTATATGACGATCTGGACAGAAGCCTGGTAAAGAAAATCAAAACCTGATGGAACGAGCGACATTGGTGCAAAACCGCAAAAGTCATGTGCAAAACGGTAGATCGGAAGTACACAAAAGTCCCATTGGCACTCGATAGAAGAGACTATAAGAACTGTAAGAACGGACGACTAACTGGTCACTGTCTGGTAGCGGCACACGCCGGCAGCGTGGGGCTGATAGATCGAGAAGACGGCAGGAAATATCTAGAGCAAGGCAACAGAGAAACAATAGATTATCTCTTGTGCTCTTGTCCCGCATTGGCCAAATTACGCTGTAAGCATCTGGAGTCCCCATGGTAGAGGATAGTGAGACCACAGAGTCTGTTGAAAGTCACGCCCAGCGGAGACATTATAAAGAATGAGTATTCAAGAACCTAGTAACTGAATACCATCTGGTATCGTAAAGGACCAAAACTGGTCTATGCGTGGCTCATTGGCCTACCAGATATAAACTAAGTTAACCTAACCTCATGGTATGGATTATATACTTATATACCTTTCCTTCCTGCTACTGCGTGTGTTTTGGCCTTAGACTATGGATTTAGCTATTGTATTCATTGGACTTAATTGATTAATAACGAGGAACACACCGCGACCTTAGGTCTATTGTGGCCTCTCCTAAATCACAAAGACTTACCTAGCCCCAGCATATCGATAAAGTCCAATATTCTGCTGGGTTCTAGAGAATCGATGTGATTTCTATTTGGAAACATGTATTCAAGAGCCTTAAACCTGCGTCTGCAGACTTCTTATTCTTCTTAATTGGCGTAGACACCGCTTACGCGATTATAGCCGAGCTAACAACAGCGCGCCAGTCGTTTCTTCTTTTCGCTACGTGGCGCCAATTGGATATTCCAAGCGAAGCCAGGTCCTTCTCCACTTGGTCCTTCCAACGGAGTGGAGGTCTTCCTCTTCCTCTGCTTCCCCCGGCGTGTACTGCGTCGAATACTTTCAGAGCTGGAGTGTTTTCGTCCATTCGGACAACATGACGTAGCCAGCGTGGCCGCTGCCTTTTAATTCCCTGAACTATGTCCATGGCGTCGTATAGCTCGTACAGCTCATCGCTCCATCGAATGCGATATTCGCCGTGGCCAACGCGCAGGAGGATGGGGTCATGTGTAGAAGTTCACGCAAGTGAGGACAGTTCTCTGATCGCCATTCACTTGGGAGTGGCCAGAAACGATTCTTTTACATATGGCTCAAGCAGCTCACGACTTCCGGTATAATGCAACCAGTAGTCTGAGTTTATCCCTAGAGAGTTAATATATGGCTATATTCTCTTCTCAGAACGAAAGATCCCATGGAGGATTTTAGATTCTAAAAGCTACTTTCTTGAAAAGCTAAAGGCAATATAATTAGTTTGTGATTGGAAGAATCTGAGAATAATTTAGATCGATCGAAAGGCTTAGAAATTCAAATCAATTCTAGCATTCAGACAAAAGACATTGAGGGTGATAAAATAAGAGGGCGGCGAACAACTGTAGCGAAAAATGACCACACATTGAGTGTGATAAAATAAGAGGTTGAGACATTTTAAAATCAAAAGTTCAAATACTCATGTCTTGACACATAAATTTGAACCTCATATGATGAAATAAAATTATTGTTCTATAAGACTTAGCATTGTTTTTTATTTGGTTTGGTTTGGTTTTAATAGTTATTTCCAGGTAAGAACCGTCTAGACGGGAATGAAGAAGACCTTTAGTAGAGGAGATTATGACATGGGTTAAAAATAGGAATGCCCAATAACAATATTTGTTGCAGCTGCAAACTCGAATGAAGTAAGGAAGCGTTGTCACACTTTCTCTGTAGGTGCCCAGCACCGTACAAAGTTTCTACTGGCACTCAACAGAAGGCCATGATAGGAATACTTACAGGATATGGGCTGGTGGCGGCAAATAGTGTTGCGTCTATTGTGATTTTCTCCCGCATTGGTAAGGCTATGCATTAAGCATGTGGGGGCCCCACGGTATGAGACAATGGAAAAGGTGAGCCAACTGAGTCGTTTGGTTCGTGAAAAGCGCAGGCAATCTAAAACATGACCACTGCTCATGGTTTCGTAACGGAACTCCATCTGTCATAATTAAGGATAAGAACTGGTCTAGGCGTGACTCATTAGCCTACCAGATTAACCTAACCTAATCCATCCTTATCGCGAACGCGACATGGAACTCATGGAATATACATATCGGGTACGAAACCTTGAATGCATATCTACGAAAAGCAAAGATTTAAAGGACTAACGATTAGTGTATCCAAAAATATAGCGCTAGTTGGTTGTTATATTAAAAGGGTTCAAAAAATGGTTTAGCTCATAATCCTTTAAGGGATACTAAAAATTTTCTGTTTTTACTTCACTGTAAAATATTACTCGTCGGACTGTCAACCCAATATGTTTTTTAAAACCATCCGGAATATTGTATTTATCCTGTGAATATACAATATATATACAATATATACATATGTCTAAGACGAAGTCTTGAAAGGTCATAATTAAGAGCCATTGAAAGAAACCACATCCGATCTACCTCTGTAATATCGCAAAATCTTCTCTTAGCAAAAACTACGAAATCATGAAAGGCATTTCGTTTAACGCAGACTTCCGGGAAGCAACAATGCATCCCCACTTATTTACATATATGTATGTATGTATATGTACTTACACTTATGTATGTGTCTCCACATTTCTTTGTGTAACTGTTGACAGCGTTGTCAAATGACAAAACCAACATGGCAATGGCTATAAAACGTGCTCGGGACGTTTAATTGCTGTTGCTTGCTTAACGTTGGTTTTGCTTAGAATCGAAAAGGGTATTTAGTGGTATGTATGTAGTTGTAAATGTACCTTCATTTATGTAACTTGATTGTTGGTTGAATGGTTGTTAGTGTAAATATTTTAAAATGACAAATATACAAGAGTTATGCGTGCGAAAACTCTCTATATCAATATAATATTTGGAACCAACCATTGCTACCTTGAAGTGATTTATGAAAATCAGGTGTTTTTGTAGCTATTCATACACATCACATACAAATATAATATTACTACGCACATATGTATTTGTAAATGTTTGGGTGAGCGCTTATTTTAGGCCAAAAATACCAAACTCTTGCAGTCTTTGAATAGAAAAATAAAAATTTTAGAGATTTATTTCTCAATATAGTTACCTTCTAGCTCGCTAACAGTGCGCTCAGCAATGACAAGAGTGTCTGACATCTTTATTAGTACTGCTTGTTTATCGGCAAGCAAAGTAATTGAATTTGCAGAAAATGCATTCTTACCTTATCCTCATCAAACTTGATGACAAGTCGGCTGTACACTTGCGCTGAAGCGGTCTATAGACCTCCCGTGAACTTGGCAAGAACTAGCCAAACAATAAGAACTTGTCTGGCTGAGATAGGTTTTTGGAAATGATTGAAACATAAGAGGTACTCTGAACTACTAGGTCTCATCGCGATGGTAAGTGTTCTGACTGGACATTGTCCAATAGAGTCACATGCGGTGAGGTTGCATATCTTGTTGGAAACAAATTACCAAAGCCGTATGCCGGAAAGAGAGGTGGAATCACATAGGCACTTTCTTCTCAACTGTCTAGGTTTTCCGGATTGAGTTTGGTAGATTTACCTTTGGTGAATCTGGTGTAGTGGTTGTGATTGATATTACCCGCA
Organism: Bactrocera tryoni; assembly: GCF_016617805.1. Classification (NCBI taxonomy): domain Eukaryota; kingdom Metazoa; phylum Arthropoda; class Insecta; order Diptera; family Tephritidae; genus Bactrocera; species Bactrocera tryoni. The sequence goes on along the minus strand of NC_052500.1, from coordinate 66,623,165 downwards.
ATGGCATATGGAGTCACATGCGTTGCGGTCACATATCTTGTCGGATGCAAATTACCAAAGACTTATGGCGAAAAAAGAGATGCAATGAAATACGCACTTTATTCTCAACTGTCCAGCTTTTTCAGATAGAGTTTAGTAGATTTACCATTGGTGAACCTGGCGAAGTGATCGTGATTGATATTATCCGTCTTAGCAAATGATTTTGGTTAGCTGAAAACGCTAAGACGAGCATTAAGGGTCTGGCGATACTATCCAATAGTTTTGGAAACCATAAAAGACTCGCGTTCACAACTGTTCAATTGCAATTCACTTTTTCTTTTGGTGCAAGGATCAGCTCCACGACCTACCGGTGACTTAACTTTCTTGCTCGGTGGATGTAACACAGCGATGCACTATATTCTTTAACCCATCTAAAGGTTTTGAAATTAGGTATTCACGGCGACAGCCTTATTTGACTCGAAGTTTTGACCAGCAAATGATCTGTTCAAGTTTGGGTATAAAAAGCAGTCACGCAAGCTGAGGTATGAGCTTGTGTGCTGATGTGGTGCAGAAGCTCCTATTTCTTCCCCAAATGAGAGCGGATGTTTTGCATTTTGGCGTGGAATCGGCGCAATAAATCGACATAATCCAGGCCAATGACCGTTTTGTCCGTCTCGTAGGAGTCATTGCAGATCGCTGGAGGAAGTCCTCGACTCTGGTGTTGACGATGCTTAAACAGACAACTTATGTGGAACTCAGTGAGGTTGTGTCGCTGGGTGTGGGTTGTATTCTTATAAAAGAACTACCGCAAACTTTATAATTTCCGTCCGATTATGTGACGCAGAAGCACGCACGATAACGAATCGGATTGAGGAAGTCAAAGGACCATTCGAGAAAACTGTCCTCTGCAAAGTCGTTGGAGCGGTCTGTGTGAGCTATGCATAGCGAAGAAGATGGAACCACGAACTGTATAAGCTCTAAGGATTTCCGGATATATCTAAGACCATAAAAATCCAACTAATGCGCTAGTTAGGCTATGTCGTTCGCTTGGAGGATGATGCTTCAGCAAAAAGCTGTTTCTATATGAGACCTACGAGTGGACAATGGAAGCAAAGTCACGCATGCAGTGGACGTACCAAATACATAACAACCTGTCTGCACTGGGTATGTATAACTCACGAGACCTCTCGAAAGATACTACGGTATACGTATAATGCCAAAGAAGAAGTAGTTTCCTCCTGGCATTTCGGTAATAGTTGAAGCTTATTTAAATCAGGTAATTCAGAACTGAGGTGACATTAACTTCGTAAATTAACAATAAGTAGATGGTGCTTTTCCATAACAACAGCGCCGTTAGCTCGGCTTTCTCCTTGTTGGATAAAAAAGCGAAGCAAATGGGTCTGGTAGTGAACAAGGCCCGACTAGGCTCCGACGTCACTGTTGTTAGCCCTAACTTCGAAGTCGGAGATAATTTTGTCTATCTTGGAACCAACAGTACTTCGGACTTTGAAAAGTAAAGTCCTCTCTTGACAACCAACAACAAACTCTACAGGTCACTCATTTTTCCCGCCACGCTATATGGTGCAGAGACATGAACGATGACAACATCTGATGAGTCGACGCTATGAGCTTTCAAGAGAAAGGTTCTGAGGAAGATTCATGGTCCTGTGCGCATTGGCAACGGTGAAAACTGCAGCGGATAAAACGATGAGCTATAAAGATATACGATAACATTGACATGGCTCAGCGAATGAAGAAACAGCGGTACGCTGGCTAGGTCATGTGTTCCGTATAGATGAGAACACTCCAGCTCTGAAAGTATTCGCAGCAATAATCGCCGGGGGAAGCAAAGGAAGAGAAAGACCTCCTCCGTTAGGAAGACCAGAATCTGGAATCTCCAAGAATCTGGAATCAAGAAGGTACGTTTGGAAATAGTCTCTAGCTACATTTTATAAAGAAAATTATTTAATCAAATCTATGTTAAAACTAATTCGAAATACCGCTATATTTGTCAACATTATCCATAAGATGGTGCCTGCTTCATTCTCCTTCTCACCCTGCTCCTTCTCTTCTCACAGTGTCGTAAACGAAAACAGATTCAGCGAGCTTATGGCCTCCGAGTAAAAGATATTTCACTGCCTTCCGTTTTCCGCCATTCTCTTTGCTGGTATGTATAAAGGTCGTTAAAGAAGTACACACAAACAAATCGGCATTAAACCTGCGCCGTTGTTATGTGGTTATTTGTATAAGGACTGCAAACAACCCTTTTCTATTAAACACGTAATTTATTTAACGACAGTGGGCACCAGGCCTGATCCCCACTACACATAATGGTGTTATTACAAATATGGCCAACACTTATTACTTGTATTACAGTAATATATTTTAGAACCACTACAACAGCCGTTATGTATCTATATGCTTGTATATTTGTTCTTGTTGTGGTAAGCTGTTTGATTGTCGCAAAAATTGTATTTTCATTTGCGCTAAGCGGCAATTGCAGCTGTCACCCAACTGAAATTCGAAGTTGCAAACGAAAACCTTGAAACAACAGCAACAAAAAACACGACAAACGCAAGGTAATGAAAAAGTAAAATGGCAGCCAGGATGCGAGGACATAATAAATCATTTTATTTCACCTTCCTGCCGTTAGCCGTGTCGCGGCTGAGCCTGCTCGACCGGCTGATTGTTCAACCGACCATGCGGTCACTGCGGAAAATTTTCACAAACAAACATTTCCGGAAAAATTATATAATATACAAGTATCTGTTGTTGTTGTTTTTTTTTTGGAAGGAATTTTTAGTTGCGTGTGTAGGCGGGATGTGGAAAAAATGTTTGGTAAAACAAATGGCTGCAAATAGTAGGTGGAGCGGTGCAAAGGTTTTGGAATTTATAAAGAAGAAAATACATTTACTTCTGTTGCATCGAAACAATAATATCCTTCACAGGTGTATTTCTTATAGCATAAAAGAAAATAAAAAATCTGTGTCTTGATTCTGATCAATAAGTTTTTATATAAGTGTATTAGGCTGCAGTGGTCCGATATTGGTGGTTCGACAAAAGAAGTAGGTCCTTGAAAAAATTTGTGAAAATTTTCAGATCGATATCTCAAAAACTTAGGGACTAGTTTGCGTATACCTATACAGACAGACAGACGGACTTGGCCATAGTGACTCCGTTCGTGACGCTGATCATTTATTTCTTGAGGCATATTATATTCAATAAGGCAATATTTTTTTGTAGAGTCCCTTTGACAGCTGTTATTCGATATACATACTGAGTTTGGTTAGCCATTGATGATGTGCAGACTAACTCTGGAATAAAGTTTGGAAATCATTAATCATTCGCGCGCCACTTCTAATATTCGATCTACAAAATCACCCAGTAGAGTCAGTAATTCGTGCAACCATTCCTCAAAAATTAACGCAATGAGTCCATCCGGTATCCGCGCAACAATTAAAGTTTTCGATCGACTTTGTGGAAGATTTTTCGAAAGTATCTTGGTTTCCGGGCTTACAAAATCCAACTCGTATAATAATTGAAGGCGAACGATCATCAGCGATGAAGCTCACTTTTGGTTGAATTGTGTACGCAGTTAAGCCCAAGACGATTGACGCCTTGAAAGAGAATATTTGGCACGTTGTTGCTGGCATGCGACGCCAGTTGCTGCAAAAGGTGGTCGAAAATTTGACATCTTGGCTAGAAACCTCTCACCTAAATCTTGATTTACTGCCATCTCCAATCGACCGAATCGAAGCCAGAAATAGTTTTGGCATATTTATATGAACTGCAGTGAGAACGTCATTATCCTAGATGTTTATTCGCTGGCCAATATCCACGTCGAAGTACGGTTCATACAGTTCGTTGCTTATCCGAAAACAATAGACGTCACCACCATGTAAAGGGCCAAACAACATCTTGCGAGGAACTTTTTTCTCGAATAATTCAAGCGCCATCTTATTACTTTTCGACATTTTTCATGCACCTTACGGAAGCATGGGTACTACGAGCGACTTCCAGAGTGCTAATTTTGTCTCTTGAAAGAGGACTCCACATTTAATTTGTGTACTAGGCCGTAATAGCAAAAGAAAATCCAATGAGAGCTACCGCAAAGGAAAACAAAACTATTAGTTAAGAATATGCACCTAGAATATCTAATACTCTACTACCATGTACTAGTTAATATTAATCTTGCCCCACAAACTCAAATTGAATGGCCATTCGTGTTTAACATTAAACTCTACTCACAAACATAAAATTTGCAATGCAAAAAATACCTTATTTTTCTTTACTGGCGTAGACACCCTTTACGCGATTATAGCCGAGTTAACAACAGCGCGCCAGTTGATCCTTCCAACGGAGTGGAGGTCTTCTTCTTCCTTTGCTTCCCCCGGCGGGTACTGCGTCGAATACTTTCAGAGCTGGAGTGATTTCGTCCATTCGGACAACATTCACTGAACTATGTCAATATCGTCGTATATCTCGTACAGCTCAACGTTCCATCGACTGCGGTATTCGCCGTTGCCAAAGCGCAAAGGACCATAAATCTATCGCAGAACCTTTCTCGTTAAAACTCGTAACGTCGACTCATCAGATGTTGTCATCGTCCAAGCCTCTGCACCATATAGCAGGACTGGAATAATGAGTGACTTATAAAGTTTGGTTTTTGTTCGTCGAGAGAGAACTTTACTTCTCAATTACCTACTCAGTCCAAACTAGCATCTGTAGACAAGAGTCAATCTGCGTTGGATTTTCAGGCTGACATTGTTGTTTTTGCTGTTAATGCTGGTTCTAAGATAGACGAAATTATCTACGTTTTCAAAGTTATGGCAGTCAAAAGTGACGTCGCAATCTAGTCGAGAGTGCGAAGACTCTTTGTTTGATGGCAGGAGATATTTCGTATTATCCTCGTTCATTTGTTTTGCTTCCTTATTCAGTTTGCAGAATGAAGAACTAACGGTGTGGATCTTCAGGAAAATAATATCAATAACATCGGCGTAAGCCACCAGCTGTACCATCATAAGTCGACTTAGCTTTTTCAGGCGATCGGAAATTTGTTGAGAATAATGGGAGTTTCGGGTATGTCTCTTGGTTTACTAAGCGAATAACTGCCGAGATGTTGCTATCTCAATCTTACAAAACGTGGACAATAGCTCATCGGCTGTGTAATTTCCATCGTTTCTATTATGACTAGTCATCTAAACGAGTTTGATAATAAATAAGCTTGATGCTATATCTAGTGAGATTAGACACTCCGTGCCTAACTCAACGCAAGTATTGCCACTCTGCTGTCGGAGAAATCTATTTGGAAGCGTAGTGAAACGACCAGATTGGTAGTCAGGTAAAATAGTATTATATACTTAGTTGTTCTGCTCTTCAAGACTCTAGCAGAGGCAAACTAATTTTAAATTCGTCCTACAATTTCTTTGCTTTGGTCGTTAAACCACTGAGCACTTCGAAACTTTCTTGAATGGGTACCGATAATTCTAGTACAGAGTAAAGCGTTCTAACTTTATTGCATGCCTCATTTATATTTATTAATTTTCCATCAAATTTCTTGTTTATCTAAAACAACGGACTCCATGCAAACTGAACACCCCACTCAAACTCTCGACCTCAATCATAAATTATTGCTCAGTCCAAATAAGCGCTCTCGGAAAGAGTATTCGTTTTTGTGAGCTGGGCAAACAGGTAAATATTGTTCGAAATAATCAAGCAGCTTCAATATTGGCACCACTTGAAAATCGCCACAATTTAATCGCTGCGCAAATATTTCCGAAAACATTCAAAAGCGAAGAGCAAACAAAACGGCAAATTAAATACTTAGCAACAAGGAAAATACAGTAGCACGATTGCGAGTAGCGGTTATGAGACAGTGCGAATGAGGCAATGGAATGTCCGTAGCCATTCAACTTGCTCCTTGGCATAAGTGGTCTCGACCGCTACAAGAAAAACAAAGCAACAACAAGAACTGCCAAACAAATTAAACAATTCAATTTCGTTGCGTTGCTTACTTCCTCCAACAAAAAGTAGGTAAGTATATTTTTATACAGGAGGAAGAAAAATTATGGAAAGAGTACGCAGAAAAGAGGGTAACAGTAACATTATCGCAGGGAGTTGTGAAGTGGAGGAGTATAAGTTTTGAAAAATGGATGCAAACACACAAATTTTATTAAATAAATATTTTGCTGTACTTGATTCGTCAAACTTTGGAGAGTCGCGAATCGAACAAATATTAGGTTTAAGTCAAAATTAATCCGTACAGACAAAAAACTATACTTTCAGGAATTTTAAGAAAAAATCTTTCTTATTTTCAAAACAGGCTCCTGAGCTTATACAAGCATGCTAACATTTAATCCCATTTTCTATAATATTGTTATAAGCCACGACTGGGGAGGCCTTCAGTCCTCTTAGGACCTTCAATGGCTTTAGTGCCTTCACTCCCTACAATGCCTTCACTACCTACAGTGCCTTCAGTACCTTCAATGCCTTCAGTTTCTTCAGTAACTTCAGTGTCTTAAGTCCCGTTAGTGCCTTCAGCGATTTCAGTGACTTCAGTACCTTCAGTATCGTCAGTGACTTCAGTACCTTCAGTATCGTCAGTGACTTCAGTACCTTCAATGCCTTCAGTGACTACAATACCTTCAGAGTCTTCAGTAACTTCAGTGTCTTCCGTACCTTCAGAGCCGTCCGTACTTTTAGAGCCTTCAGTATCTTCAGTGCCTTCAGTACCTTCAGTGCCTCCAGTACCTTTATTGCCTTCAGTATTTTCAGTGCCTTCAGTACCTTCTGTGTCTTTAGTACCTTTAGTACTTTCAGTACCTTCAGTGCTTTTAGTACCTTCAGTTTCTTCAGTCCCTGAGGTACTGAACCTTAAGGCTTAAGCGAATTCTGGATTTTTCGCACATCTTTTGGTACGAATCTACCATTGACTAGATTCATACCCAAAATGGTTGAGATACTTCACTATCCCTCAGCTACCAATGTGCTAATATTCAAGCACTGTTAATTTAACTTTTTCGATATTATCATCATTATTAGAGGTAAATAGAGGACTCGCATGAAGTAAGTTTTCAATGATTTCACGACCCTCTATGAATGCTTTGGTGATGGTTGGTGGACTCCTAAAGAACTTCTAATACAAAATTTCAAGCAAATTAGTTAAAATGTTTGTTTCCATGGTAAATATCGCCAGACTAAGTTAGTTCGTAGAAGATCGACTATACTTTTCACTCAATGCTCTGAACTAGTTCGGGAATGCTGAACTTAATTGGAGTGAGTTGTTTTGGAAAAAAAAACTTAGACCTATAGTTGCGGGATTATAGCAGAATCACTCTTGGAGTTTAAGATGGAAAAAATCTGAGCCTCCTCAATCTTCGCAACTAAAATTTTTCTGGTTAGAGTTGTAATTTGAAAGCAATTTTAGTGCTCAGAAAGAAAGTCTTGCACTAGGTTGAAGAGTGCCGACTAGCGAACCGAAAGGTGCCGAAGTTGTTTGAAAGATGGTGCGAACAGATTTCTTTGTCCCGCTTCTATAAAGCTAAGAATAAAGCAACATATCTGTTAATTCTTTACACCTGCAGAGCAGTTAGGTGGTATTGAGATTAGTCATTTTGGCGGGATTATAATGAGTTTAGCATAATTTGTTGAAATATGAAGGTTTGTTTGGGTTTCGGTAGCAGTTTCTTACCTACAGTTGTTATGAAAATTTATCCGACATAACCTAATATAGACAATATATACTTAATACAGACCATTTTCTTACAGCAACATTCTCTCTTCTTAGTCCTAAACTCTTAAATTACCTAGAAAATGCGAACTCGCGTTGATGGACTTCCCTGCAGGGCATTTTTTAAAGCAGAAATAAAAAACAAGAGGAAGAGAAAAACTGTGCACATAAATGAAAGTGGAAAATGAGTAATGGAAATAAGGAAAACGAAAGCAAGCTACAAGCTGTGGGCGAAAAGAATTATCGCAGTTGGTGTAGAAGTAATTACGAAGAAATTGAGGATTAATTATTACGCAATAATGAATTTAAAACCATTCAAATTATGACTTTTGTTGTTGCATTTAAATTTATTAATAATAGCTAAGGGGGATTTGTCTGTAAATTTTTAAGGTATTATATTAAGTATAAAGTGATAGATTTCACAAGGTTGTTTAGACTCAGATTGAAGTCAACATGGCCGCTTTATTTAGCGTTCCTCATAAATCGAAAGTGCTTTAAACCCGGCCAATATCAGTTTCGGCTATGTTTTCAAGTTCGCCAAAGTTATGACTGCCGCGATGTTTCAGCCACAGTCGCACAAAGCCTGGACAATGTAGAAGTAAGTGCCTGAATGTTTCCACCTCATCTTCTACCATGCAACTTTGACAATTTGCGTCCGACTAGACTTTTAACATTACTACGAAAATGCCTATTGGGTTATGTCCAGTAAGAACTCCTGCCATATCAGCAAGATGAACTTTTCTAAGGTTAAGCAGTTCAGTTGATCCTCTATATTCTACTCTAGGACTAAAGAGTTTTGCAGCCTTACCGGAGCTAAAAGCATGCCGGGTCTATAGTTTAAATGCGATGTAAGTGGTGAACGGGCAACACCCTCTAGTTCAACGGCTTTGCAGTTTCCAGTGATTCCTCCTTGACCAGGCACCCAAACGAAATAGCTAGATGTAGTATCAAGATACTTTCTTGTTCACGGTATTGCTTTGTTCAAGGTAGTTACTTCCTTGATGCTATTTCTAGTGGGACAGACACTCCTTCACCAACTTTCAGCGCCCAGTTCGCGAGCTCAACACTCATAGCGCCACTTTTCTGTCGAAGTGAATGCTCACCTTTCTGAAAAATGCTGCACTCTAGAGCAAAGAGTCTACTGCTACCTCAATAACAATCGCTTTTGCCTGAAGAACACTACAGATGTCCGATAGCCTAATGCTAAGTTTGAGAGAGAGCTCCACAGGCATAGTACAAAATGCTCCCGTGCCAGTGAGACAAAGAAGTACGCGTAATGTTTCAGAATAATGCTGCCGTTAGTGCATCAATTGGGGAAGATCCAAATTAGTTTCTCACACGCCGTTCTCAAGCTCTGTGACGTCATTGTGGCGAATTTTGACAAAAAATCTTGGCCTATATCCTTATAAGATCAAATTGACGTAAGAACTGAAGCCGCTAGACCACCAAAATTGGGGTAGGTTCGTGAATTGGGCTGAACCAACAACTTAAAAATGATCCGCATTTTCATCGAAAAATCATCTTCAGCGATGGGCTCATTTCTGGCTTCGTCAATAAGCAAAATATGCGTTATTGGTCAGACAGCAATCCACAGGTACGCCATGAGTCAATATTGCAACCCAAAAAAATTACTGTTTGGTGCGGTTTTTGGGCCGACGGCGTCATTGGGCCGTACTTCTTTCGTAATGGTCAAGACCGGTACGTTTCTGGGAATAGTTTAATGCAAAGGAGGGAACGGAACAAAATCAAAGGTCGGAGAATGTACAATAAAGATTACGTTTATTGCAAAAAGTAGCAGAGGATATCTCCCAGAAGTTCTGTGCAAAAACTCACAATTTATCCCTCTTATCCATTGTTCGTGTTATAGTTTTTGACTGCCTTAAGGATCCAGAAAGCAGTGATAGAAATAGAGGAGTTGTAGTCTCCTACAACCGGACCGGAAAGTTGTGACACTAAAGCGTTACAGAGGGAAGACTTATCTGCTGAGAAATCGAGAGTTCCTTAGCCATGAATCGAGACAAGCTGGATATTTATCGAATGGCACAAAACATGTTGAGTGTCCAAAGTCATTGGTGGGCTCCACTATTCTACATTTGTTAAGAACCAATCAAAAGAAAATGATTTCACCATGTAGTATGATTACTTTTAAATAGTTTTCAATAAAATTCAAGGAAACATCAACAAAATCTATAAATATACTTAAATAAAGCACTCAACTCAAGCACATTCGTTGCCGTTTTTATTTTTCAATGCCCGAACAATCATTTAATTTACCGTATCTCATCCCTTTTCTCCTTGCAGGTAAAGAAAATTACCGTTATTTACTTTATCCTTGATCATTACTTCCTTTCCGTTCCGTTTCCACTACTACAGCCATACGTCACAATGATTTAATGAACTTCTCTTGATTTCCTTACTTTCCTGCTGTATTTATTTGCTTTATATTCTATGTACGCCTCCATTCGCTATTTGATTAACTCGGTTCGTGCTTCGTTGCACTTGAGACCAAATTAACACCTGCGAGACTATCGGCATTGCAGTCCATCATTAGTACTAATTAAAATAATTGCAGCTCGTGCAAACATTTATTTGTTTTTTCTTCTTCGCTTTTTATTTTTTGCTTGCTACTTTCCGTTACGTAAATGAAAAAAAGTACCGTACGCAATTTTTAAAATGACTTGCATGTGCTTGAAATAAATTGAAGACATTTTTCTGTGGCAATTGTTGTGGAAATCGGTTGCAAGAATGTTAATGATGTATAAAAAGGATGATTAATGATTACATTTTAATTTGAACACGTGAAGTGCAAGAAATTATAAAGATGATTTGAGAATTCAAATCAAATTGCACAAACTGCTTGTTAACTAATGTTTCAGTTATAAAAGCAATAAAAATATTTCAACTACATCGTTGCCTACATGTAGGCGCATATTTATAGCTTTTATCGAAGACTCAAACCTAATGGTGAAAATGTGAAATTATAACGATTGATTTTAAAGGCTTTTCTATATTTTTTTTTACTATTGCTTAAAATTAACCTTTCAGTATTTTAGAATAATACTTCATACTTTAGTTTTTAGGTCGGAAGTATAGTACCTATAACTCTAATATGCTGTATGGGAGAATGGTTTTATAAAAAATATACACCTTTGTATATTTTACCAAAAAAAGTTGAAATTTTTAAAATAAAATATATTATTATATTTCAAGGGTTGCCAACTTAGCTTTCTCGGACTATCCATAATTAATCTCTGAGGTAGAAAATTAATATTATAATATAAAAATTATTATATCATAGAATTTACTGCATTTCTCTATGGATTTAGAGTAAAAATTTGTATATTTTCTAAAATTGAAAACGCTATAAAGACTATCAGTCAGCGGAGAGAAAACAGACTGCCTACTTTACAATGCTGCCATCGACCACAACACGAACGGGCTGAGATAGATACCGCAATTTGAAAACTGAAGCCGTGAAAAAAGAGAGAAGCCGAAATGTGTGAGTATCAGAGCTGAGATGCTAGCCGACAAAGGTATTGCTCGATAAAATATGAGGTGACCAACAGAAGCTATCGAAACCGGAGAAATTTCTTGTATAACCCCAAGAAGTGATCTAGCGGGTGATGCCCTGAGTGTACAGAATTTATGCAAAGAACAATTTTCTGCCCTGATGAACGGTAGTGAAAATGTAACACCGGGAATTGGCGAATCCGATTAATGATTCATTACCTAATTGCGAAAAAGTTCGAAGAATATCGATAGATTACTGTTCGACATATTTAAATACGGCGGAAAAGAACTGACAAAGTGCAGAGATCAATTTCTTTGCAAGATAAAGTCGGGTGAAAGCATGCTCGATGATTGGAACCTAAGTACGCTCTACCCAATAAACCAAAAGTGGGACCGCGCAATCTGTGCCATTTCCGTGAAATAAGCCTCCCTAATATCCACTTGATATCTGTAGTTGACGTCAAGCAGGAAAAAGAAGAAACGGTTGTAAACTTGGCTATAATTGTGTAAGCGGTGTTCATGCCAGCAAAGAAGAAGACCAGAAGAAGTTGCTAGGGTAAAGTCAGTAAGAGACACTGAGAAAAGAAAGCACTAGCGAATTTTGTTAATATGATGGAAACATCTTTCTCTTTAACGACAGTGAATCCAATTGTTGGTGGAATTAATGAAAATTATGTATATATTCGTTTGAGTTGATTTAGAGAAAATAAGCTCTTAGTAAAGACTATTTTATAACAGTGACTAATTTATTTTAGTGAAAGCTTTATTATATCAGTTTTGATCCATGTATAATAGAAGGGCAGACAGCTTTGTGATGGCAATCACTAATTTAGTAAGCTTTCGAATGTTTTAGCTGAGCTTGGTGCTCGCTAAAGTTAATGCTGGTAGCTTTTATTACTCGGTGAAAGCTCAAAACGAGTTATTTACACAACAAATGTGTGCTTTCTTCATCACTTTTAATGACAGGTTATACTAAAACTTCATTTATATTAACTTCTGTTTGAGAGCTATATTGATTGTACATATATGGTATATGGTATAGGAACTTATTTTTTTTTATTGGCTATAAGTACTACGTAATGAAAAATATTTTCAGTATGGTTAGATCGTAGGCTTGATCCTAAACTATCCATCTAACCTGGTCAGAGATTCGTTCTTTGTGTCCGAGATATTTTAATTTCGGCCGGATAATACAAGAGAAAGTGTTAATGTCGTCTTCACTATGGGCCAGAAAGATCTCCTAGTTGCACAAGTTCTGGTTGTCCAAAGCTCACTGGAGGTCCATAAGTCCAGCGTTAGGAAGCATGCAAAACTCGCTTTCTTAATTGGCGTAGACACCGCTTACGTGATTATAGCATTATCATGGAGGATGGGGTCATGTGTAGAAGTTCACGCAAGTGAGGAAAATTCTCTGATCGCCATTCACTTGGGAGTGGCCACAAACGATTCTTTTACATATGGCTCATGCAGCTCACGACTTCCGGTCTTTGACCAAGTATCCTCTGGGTAGCCTAAGAACATCCGTTTGAAGGCGAGCTAAAGTGAGAAGGCGAAACATCTCCTACATACGGTTGTGCGCTGGGTTTGGGACCCGCCACGTAAAAAAACACCCCAATGAAAAAACGCAACAAAACTCGCTTTCAATCCGATTAAACAGGGTTAATGTAGACGTTGGAATGCTAAAAAACTTGAAGAAAAATGCTTCGCGAAATTTGAAAATGTATTTTATAAGACATAATCAACGTTTTATTATGTTCTACATAGCGGATGATTCCAATAGAGGTACTTTTTTCAATAGCCATTTTTTGGAAAGACTGACGCCTCAAAAACGTTTACAAATCGTTCAACTGTATTAGGAAAATTCAGGTTTTGTAAAGAATGTGTTCCGCGCGCTTCGTTCGACTTATGGTAAACATAATCAGCCTACTGAGTGTACTATTCGCAACACAAACACCCATCTTGAGACCCAGCATTCATCATTGAATAATATTCGACCGAAAAGACAACGTCCAGCACTTAGCGAAAAAAATATAGCAGCTGGAGCTGAGAGTGTAGACGAAGACCGTATAGAGTCGATTCGGCGACGTTCGCAGCAACTAGGACTGACGTATGGAACGACTTGTCGCATTTGTCATCGGATTTTGCTCTTAGGGACGGAGAGCAACTTGAAGGTAATCAACGTCTGCCATTTCATTAAGAAAAATCTTCGGTTTGATGTGATTTTTGGGTTTCGGTCCATATTTTTTAAAAAATGATGCCTGTGGATCCCCCTTTATAAGTATTTGCTTTTTATATTATTTAATATATTTACACATACCGAAGACACTCTTATAATCTTTATCGAATTTGTATACCACAACACTCATCTAACTATTCATACTGCTGTTATTGGTTCTACATTTTTCCATCAAATAGAAGCTAAAAATAGATTTCTACGCAAGTATCGGATTCCATATTAAAAGTTCGCTTCATAAGCCGAACCGCGCCCCCTTAAGTGTAAGCTGACAGCACAAAACAATGTGAAAGACACGCAGATGTCCTTAAGGACATCATCTAAAATATACTTGCACGCAGTAGAAAGAGTTAGACCGCCGTAAGTATCTACTTATTGATACTAATATTGTGTATGTTTTTATTTAATTATATATAATGTTATCCGAAGCAACTTTTTGTGTCTCTTGTGACATTTGTCTGTCATTTATTTTGTTTCGTCTGCCATTATGCATTGATTACACCCATTCCAAAAGCAACTAACGAAAATTAAACACTTGTCTCAGTTCTCAAGGTTGCGCCCATGCGTGCTAGGGACTGTCAAGGTAGCAGACAACCATTTCGGATACACGTGTATAAAAATGTGTAAATATGTGAATGTATATATATATATATATATATACATATTTATTTATATATATTGACATGGCATATTTGGTATGTGTATGTGTACAGACCTCATACATATTTACGCCATGAAAACATCCTTTTACTGTTGCCAGTTGGTGACTGTTCTTTTCCATTGCGTGTAGCGCATAAATCTGTTTACACAAACAAAGACATATTTACAAAAACCAGTGAACCGCAAACAAATTTACTTGTGTAATATTTCAGTGTACCGAAAACCATGTAGGCCGAAAAAGAGAAATAGCAGGAAATATAGAAACATAGTTGATACGTAACGACTTTTTCAAAAGAGGTTTCAAATACTTGATGCTACATATATTCAGAGCACAGAGGATGATCTTATGAAACGGTTTGATAGTTCTGACTGATTTGGAAGGAATCACTTTGAAGTTATACTAACCGATGGGATATTGCTTGGTCTCAGAACTTCGAATCAGGATGAAAATGAAGGTTGAGAGATGCCTCTCTTCACTCTTCAGCATCCAGAGAAGACTTTGGAAACGAATCGAAGGTAAAGAACACGGATATTTTTGAAACAACCGTTAAAAAAATTCATATGTCTGTTCAAGAAACACAAGTAAACGATTTACCACTCTCAAAAATCCCAAAAAATACTCCTTCGTTTTCGCAGAAAACTTTAAAAGAGATGGATTCAGTAGGTCCGACGGCAAAGTAAACGGTACTTCTAGAAGCTACCGTCTAGGCTTCTTAGGAATCCGTATATCTTTTGAGGAAACACGAGTAAAAGATTTTCAACTCTCAAAGATCCCAAAATCTACTCCATCGTTATTGCTAGACAACTTTAAAAACGAAGTCATCAGAAGGTCGAAGATAAAGAATTTTTTGTGGGATTATCTAGTCTCCACTTAACTGGTAAGGTTTATTTTGGTTATCAATGAATGGCAACGTGCTGTTTTGGCGGGAACGGACCAACGGGAGATAGTGGGACACATTGCACGTTGAACATGTATTTGGTATGTCGAGGTCGATTTTGGATATGTAGGAGTTTATCCTGCTACGGCAACCAAAGCGAAGTCACAAGTCGATTTTGATATAAGCCCCGATTAAATTATAGTTCAAAGAACAATTCCGTCGAATAAACTATGCTTAAAGTTCAAAAAATTGTCTGCATATCCCTTGAGTATGCAAAGACAAGGAAATATTTCAGTTATCTAGATATTTTTATTCACGAGACCATCATATTCAACACGTTCTGTTATTGGAATGGTAAAAAAAAGTTTTAAGTAGTTCTGGAGAATGCTGTTAAGTCGACATATACCCGGTTTGTCCGGAAAGTAATAGAACTGAGTGAATTTAAGAAAAATTATTAGTCGTTACAATTCCTCAAAAACTTTCAAAGTAGGCTCCTTTTGCGTCGATGCAGCACTGCCAGCGCGGTTTCCAAGCATTGAAGGCGTCACGGAAGGCATTCTCTGGAACAGCCTTGAGAGCCGAGGTGCATGCTACTTGGTTCCCCTCTTTCGTCTCAAAATGCTTGCCTTTCATCGGCATTTTCAGGCATGGAAATAAAAAAAGTTCGGGGGCCACATCTAGGCTGTGGAGCGGCTACGGAAGCGTTGGGATGCCGGCCTTGTTAAGGTAGCTGTTCAATAGAAACAACTAGGTGCAGCTTCCAATTGGCTGCAATGTTTTGTCGGACCCGATTGACTCTTCCGATGCCTTTGATGTCAAAAAAGTCAATGAGCATCATTTTTACTTTAGATTTGCTCATTCTACCCTTATTTGGGCCAGGGCCCTCCAAAAAGGCCTGTTGCCACCGAAACACACTACTTTTTTCTAAAGCAACATCTGGGTAAGCCTGCTTGATCATATCACGCGTCTCTGCAGCAGATTTACCGAGTTTCAATCAGAATTTAATCAAGTACATCTGCTCTAACGAACGCTGCATTTTCAGCTTGCACCACTCACAGAAACACGTCGCGCGAAAATGTTTGTTCTGACTATCTAGATGCTCGGAGACAACTGACTAGCCGCTCGTTCATTAGCTAGGAACGCCCTCTACCGAATCTAGTCGGTGCGCGCTCGCTTCGAAGTGCAGTCGCGGCAAAAGAAAATCAGTCCTATTACTTTCCGGACAAACCCTGCAGTTCCTTGTCGGATATGTGGTACATTTCGGTACGTTTCGTTAAAGATCCGAACATCGTGGAAACGAAACTCTTTCTTACAACTTTCTACCATTATGTTAAGGAACTACAACAAGGCATTTATTATATACTCATTAGTCTTCAACGTTTCTTTTTAATACCACTTTGGTTTTCATTCAATTGCATCGAAATAGTTCAACTTTTTGAGCTCTTCCCAGACTAAATGCCAAATTATGTCTATGAATTTCATCTGATAGCATGTCCTCATTTTATGTGACATTTTATGATGTTGACATTTTATTAAAGTCAGAAAATATGTAAATAATATAATATATAAAGGTTTTCATATTTTAACCCATAACTTCATAAGTCCACTTTTTCTATGAATAACACAGATTCAGTCAGTTCGATATTTGCTAAGCTCTGGTGGTAAGATAATGACGCTAAAGAATTTGACCGTTTATTTTATGTGAAACCTTCGACATCTCCTTGCTGAGTAAAATATTTCATAGAGCAGAAAAGTGACTAGTTATGGCATTATACGTAAATAAACTAGTACAGCGAGTTGAGAAGTTTAGTGGTTTCGAAAAAGACGAGTGTAGCAAATAGCAAATAAGTATTATTATAATTGTATGTACTTATATAGTATATGTATGTAGTACATGTATAGAATACACTCGAATATTCGCTTATTTGAGCTGACATACATTTAATGATTATTTAAATCAATATAAATAAATGTCAATTGCCTTTTCTGCATGAATGCATCAGTAATGATGAATGAACTTAATGTGAAGAAGGCATAAAGACGCACAAAAGTAATATTTCTTTAAATAAAGTCTAATTTATATACAATAATGAGATATATGTATAATTGTGCAATACTTTGAAGGGAGAAAAAACCCGTTTGTTCTTGCTACTCCAAGGAGCACGGTGTGTGAAGTATTACACACACTGTTCGCAAATGCTTGGTGATCCATGTTATCGTTAGCGAGGTCCTGGCGGCCGGGCACATATGCGGTATATCTTTCTACACGCCTAGAGGTGCGATGGGCCTTTCAGTCAACGAACTTAAAAGTAACTGTCTAAATATTA
The DNA here is from genome assembly GCF_016617805.1 of Bactrocera tryoni. Taxonomy (NCBI): domain Eukaryota; kingdom Metazoa; phylum Arthropoda; class Insecta; order Diptera; family Tephritidae; genus Bactrocera; species Bactrocera tryoni. Next base: position 66,605,849 of record NC_052500.1, on the reverse strand, counting down.
ATACCAAGACTGTTAAATCTAACGGTAAACGTTGTTTTGTAGACTTGCGAGTAAATCAGTTAAAAAATCGAAAAATGAGAAAGACTGAATGAAAAATGAAAAAAAAATTAACACACATTTGAACATTCGGAAATCGAATCGACCACTGCTTTATGGGCGTTCATACATCAACATTTGGAAATCTAACCGGATGCCAGCTATATGGAAGAAAACGAGGTGGAAACATCTTAACACTTCTTTCTTGATTATCCCATATTTGCCAGATCGAAACTTGAGAGCTCTTTCTTTAAGACATTCCACCAAACTTATGAGAATAGCAATTAAACACCTGAGCAAATTTGTTTTGCCCACAAAGCGCTTTGCTGACTTATACAATCGAACACAGGAGTTATATTTTCTTGGCTTCACAAAGAACTGAATATAATAGTTCAAGCGCGATCTCCGACCATCTAACCTAAGCTAAAACATTCTCATGATATAATATGAAAATAAAATATGAAAACTTATCTGGCTTACAGTCATGTCTAATTTCCATAAACACCATCTTCACTGCCGTTTTTATGTTGCTTTGCATGTATATTAAACTTGACGGCCCGACATGTGAAAATGTTGATCCTAAATTTTTCGAAGTGGATCCGTACTTTACTTTAAGGACTATATTATGTGTGGATCATTTCCTTCGAGTGAAGTTAGATCTTCTTCTTCTTAATTGGCGTAGACACCGCTTACGCGATTATAGCCGAGTTAACAACAGCGCGCCAGTCGTTTCTTCTTTTCGCTACGTGGCGCCAATTGGATATTCCAAGCGAAGCCAGGTCCTTCTCCACTTGGTCCTTCCAACGGAGTGGAGGTCTTCCTCTTCCTCTGCTTCCCCCGGCGGGTACTGCGTCGAATACTTTCAGAGCTGGAGTGTTTTCATCCATCCGGACAACATGACCTAGCCAGCGTAGCCGCTGTCTTTTAATTCGCTGAACTATGTCAATGTCGTCGTATATCTCGTACAGCTCATCGTTCCATCGGATGCGATATTCGCCGTGGCCAATGCGCAAAGGACCATAAATCTTTCGCAGAATTTTTCTCTCGAAAACTCGTAACGTCGACTCATCGGTTGCTGTCATCGCCCAAGCCTCTGCACCATATAGCAGGACGGGAATTATGAGCGACTTATAGAGTTTAGCTTTTGTTCGTCGAGAGAGGACTTTACTTTTCAATTGCCTACTCAGTCCGAAGTAGCACCTGTTGGCAAGAGCAATCCTGTGTTGGATTTCCAGGCTGACATTATTAGTGGTGTTAATGCTGGTTCCTAAATAGACGAAATTATCTACAACTTCAAAGTTATGACTGTCAACAGTGACGTGAGTGCCAAGTCGCGAGTGCGACGACTGTTTGTTTGATGACAGGAGATGAAGTTAGATCACTCTAGGTATTATCTTCGGTTTCTTACTAGTCTCTAAGTCTAAGAGTCTTTGGCTGTAACTAATGTCGTATGGTACCGGAATGGATAAAATTGGTCTACATAGTTTGATAGACAACAACAGACGAATTTTGGGAATTAAAAAAAGCTATGTATGATTTGTATAAAAAGAGGGTTTGTTACCGACGAAAACATCAAAAAAGTCCACAAAATAATTTCGAATGACTGTATAATGAAGCTGTTCGCGATAGTAGGCTTTTTAGAGATATGAACTGAACGTATACATCATATCATTCACGAATATTTGGGTATGAGAAATCTCTGTGAAAAGCTCGCTTTTGACGAATTGCTGATCCGGAGCAGTGTTTGGAGATGTTCAACCGTAAGAAACGTGAATTTTTGCATGAATATGTGACAGTGGATAAAATATGGTTCCATCATTTCACTCCGACGTTCATCTTTTCCGTTTCAATCGACAGTGATCCGAATGGACTTCACACGATGAACTCCTTCCAAAGCGTGGAAAAACGCAACAAGTGTCTGGCAAAGCTATGGCGTCTGTAGTTTGTAATACGCATGGAATAATTTTTATTTACTACTTTAAAAAAGGATGGCCACCAAAGGTGAGTATTACATACTGTTATTGGACCGTTTGAAAGATGAAATCGTCGAAAAACGGCCGCCTTTGAAGAAAAAGAAAGTGTTGTTTCACAAAGACTATGCATCGTATCACATCCAAGGGAAAACGATGGAAGAAATCCATGAATTGGTCATCGAACTGCATCCGTATTTACCGTGTTCTGCAGATCTGGCCCCCAGCGATTATTTCCTGTTCTAAGATCTCAAAACAATGCTCGCTGGGAAGTAATTTTCGTCGAATAAAGTGGTGATCGCCTCGCCGAAACTGAGTCCTATTTTGAAGCAAAGGACAAATCGTACTACAAAATGGTATCTAAAAATTAGAAGGTCATTATAATCAGTCTATAAACCTTGAGGGGAACTATGTTGAATAAAAAAAACGAAATTTCCACAAAACAGTGTGTTTTACCATGGTATGCCGGGAAGCCAAGTTTTTCAAATTCTGAAACATTTTTGAAAATTTTGCAAATAAGTTCCTTACTATTAAGATACTAATTTGAGAAAATTTTTTTTCATAGAACTTTTGTTCTACTCCTAGATTTTTGGTCGTCCTTCTATTTTCCCAAAAAGTGTGTCAACGCCGAACCGAAAAGAAAGCGAGCAAAACGAGCAAGAGAGTGGAAAAAATCGGACAGCAGCACATTTGCACGTTTGTTATTTGTGTCACAGCTGTGGTGTGCCTTATTACTCATTGCTGTCACATTTCGTGAAAGTGCAGCTATTTTTATTTTAGACACGTTCATACATAAACATATACCATTACATGCATCAGCGCATAGATCTTTGCAGTGCAACATCTTGCAGCTGCCACCAGATGTTGCAGGCCAAAATGTAGATTTGTGCAATGCCATGTGGCACTAAGTGTGTGTGTGTGAAGCATAGTAAAATGGAGTGAAAAAAGTAGAAATACTGCAGAAAATGAAGTCACAGCTAAAGGCAACAAATAATGGTAAGAAGAAAGCAACAATAACAGCAACTGAAACGCAATGTGAAATTGCAACCAAATTTGCCAAATAACAATATAAGCCAGTAAGCCACCTCGCACTATTTGCATGTATGTGTGAGTGTGTGTGTGTTTGCATGTTTTAGCATATCGCCTTGAGTTAGCAAAGCAACAGCTCCGAAATGATAGTGACAGCTTTTGTAAGGACACTTTTTGTAGACACGTAGCTTATTGTTTGCATATTGAGCATAAAAGACACCAAAACTAATGAAGACGTGCGGCAAAGAAAATGAAATCAAATTGTATAATGGGGAAAACTTTAGAAATTTAGTATTTGTCAGTTAATATAAAAATGCAGCAAAGTACTTTTAAGTTTCAGAACTTTCTATGAAGTGATTTTTAGGTTAGGCACATATTACACGCTGCGGCGCCATGCAATATTTGTGAAGTCAAAGCGCTTGGCAGTACAACTGAGGTGAAGCTATCAACGATTTTTTAAAGACACACTTAGTTTGGTAGATATTAGGATGGAGCCGTGTGAAGAAGTTCACACAAGTGAGAACAACTTGCTAAGCGCCTTTCACTTAGTAGTGTCCAGAAACGATTCTTTTAAATATGACTCAAGCAACTCACGATTTCCAGTCTTAGACCAAGTATCCTCTGGGTAGTCAAAAAACATCCGTTTGAAGGCGAGGTAAAGTGTGAAAATGGAACATTTCTCCAAAGTGTTATGCGCTGGCTTTGAGATCCGCCACGTAAAAAACATCCCCAATGAAAAGAAGAAAACAGCCTCGTATGAGAGACCCCCTTTGGGTGACGACCACTGAAAACTTATTAAGAATTACGATTCAAGGGCATGCATTTGGAATGCCCGGTCTCTTAATTGCGAAGGGGCCGCTGCCAAGCTGGTTGATGTCCTTGTAAGAGTGAAGGCTGACATCACCGCCGTCCAAAAAGTGCGGTAAAATTGACAAGGATTGACGCGAGTAGATCCTTGTGACAATTACTACTGCTGTCATACTATGTTGCGCCAATTCGGTGTGGGATTCGTGGTAGGAGAGAGACTCCGACGCCGAGTCCTGGCATTCACCTTGGTGGAGGAATGTCTAGCTACAATCCGCATCAAAGCGAAGGTCTTCTACATATCGATGATTTACGCCCACGCCCCGACGAAAGAGATGTGACCAAAGGTGTCTTCTTTGAGAACTTGGAGCGCACCTATGAGAGCTTTTCCGCTACGATGTGAAAATCGTGCTTGGCGACATTAACTCCAGGCTGGGCAAAGAAGATATCTTTCGCATCCTCCAATGCGTTGCGACTGATCGACTTCGCCGGGGTCCGAAATAAGGTTATCTGTAGCACTAGATTCCAGCATAGAAGAATTCGCCAAGCTTCTTGGCTGTCTCCGGATCGAAAAGCCACCAACCAGATCGATTATGATGTGATAGACGAAAGACAAGTCTCTAGAGTTTTAGACGTACGTACGCTCCGAGGTCTTAGCAATGACTGGGACCACAATTTTGTTGTAGCGAAGATACGCACTCGCCTTTGTGCAGCAAAAAACTCACGTCAACAAACACAAGGAAGGTTCGACGTCGAGAAGTTGCAACCAAAACAGAACGCTTGTTCCATTGTCCGGCCATGAAGAACTTCGGATAGCAATTAACCATCTGAAGAACAACAAAGCGGCGGGCGCCGATGCATTGCCGGTCTTTTTATTCAAATATGGCGGGGAAGAACTGATAAGGAGCATACATCAGCTCCTTTGTAGAATATGGTGGGCCAAAACCATGCCCAACGATTGTAATTTAAGTGTGCTCTGTCCAATCTACAAAAATGGAGATCACAATCTGCGCCAACTACCGTGGGATAAGTCTCCTCAGCATCACAAATATGACTCTATCGAGCGTACTATGTGAAAGATTAAAGCCCATAGTCAACAGACTGATTGGACCTCATCGGCGAGGCTTTAAGCCTGGAAAATCAAGAAAAAGAGGATCTCTACACACCACCTCTTCGTCGATTTGAAAGCTGCTTTCGACAGCACGAAAAGGAGCTGCCTCTATGCCGCGATGTCTGAATTTGGTATCTCCGCAAAACTAATACGGCTGTGTAAGCTGACGTTTAGCAATACCAAAAGCTTCGTCTGGATCGGATAGGACCTCTAAGAGCTATTCGATACCAAACGAAATTTCAGACAGACGACTCCCTATCGTGCGACCTCTTCAATCTACTCTTGAGGAAAATCATTCTAGCTACAGAGTTGAATAGATAAGGTACATTATTCTATAAGAGTGTTCAACCGATGACATCGTTGTTATTGACCATAACAACCGCGCCGTTAGTTCTGCTTTATCCAGACTGGATAAGGAAGCAAAGCAAATGGCTCAGGTAGTGTAAAAGGGCAAAACGAAATATCTCCTGCCATCAAACAAACAGTCGTTGTATTCGCGGTGGAGAAGGACCTGGCAACACCTGGAATCTCCAATTAGCGCCAAACAGCGAAAAGGAAGCGTTCTTCTTTGATCTGGTGTGCTGTTGTAAGCTCGGCTGCGTAAACTACGCCAATAAAAAAGAAGAAGAAAATGAGTTATATAAAGATAATTTTAAATTGTGATATGTGAGAAGTGGATATGACTGAAGTCTCATTTCATCTATTTTCAGACTTCAAGCACTATTCTGTTTGTGACAGCTAGAAGAGAAGTTAGCACGATTTTTGTGCAGCAAACTTGGTTGCTAGCGTTTTGGAAGTTTATCAATGCGCGGGGTCTCGCTTTATATATTTATCGGTAATTATTGAGATATGTCGTTTCGTTTTATATATTCACCGTATCGGTGGCTTAGATTGTAATTAAACATATAAAGTGTGTCACAAGCAGGTTTCAGGTAGCAGTCATATGCTACAAGTGGCGCTTACACACAATAGCTAGGAAGAGCAAAAACAAGAAAAAAATGAAATTCTGTTAACTTTGGTTGCATTGGAGCTATGACCCTACACTGTTACATTACTTAAAGCATAAAAGGGTATAAAGAGATATTTATTATTATTATACTCTCGCAACAAAGTAGAGTATTATAGTTTTGTTCACATAACGGTTGTTTGTATGTCCTAAAACTAAAAGAGTCAGATATAGAGTTATATATGCCAAAGTGATCAGGGTGACGAGTAGAGTTGAAATCCGGATGGATCCGGATCCAGGTCCGTCTGTACGTCCGTCCGTCCGTGCAAGCTGTAACTTGAGTAAAAATTGAAATATCATGATGAAACTTGGTACACGTATTCCTTGGCTCCATAAGAAGGTTAAGTTCGAAGATGGGCAAAATCGGCCCACTGCCACGCCCACAAAATGGCGGAAACCGAAAACCTATAAAGTGTCATAACTAAGCCATAAACAAAGATATTAAAGCGAAATTTGAAACAAATCCGATCCGCATTAGGGAGTGGCATGTTTGGACGCAATTTTTTTGGAAAAGTGGGCGTGGCCCCGCCCCCTACTAAGTTTTTTGCACATATCTCGGAAACTACTATAGCTATGTCAACCAAACTCTATAGAGCCGTTTCCTTCAGGCATTTCCATTTACACTTCAAAAATGGAAGAAATCGGATAATAACCACGCCCACCTCCCATACAAAGGTTATGTTGAAAATCACTAAAAGTGCGTTAATCGACTAACAAAAAACGTCAGAAACACTAAATTTTACGGAAGAAATGGCAGAAGGAAGCTGCACCCAGACTTGTTGGAAAAATTGAAAATGGGCGTGACGTCGCCCACTTATGGACCAAAAACCATATCTCAGGAACTACTATACCGATTTCAATGAAATTCGGTATATAATATTTTCTTAACACCCTGATGACATGTACGAAATACGGGTGAAATCGGTTAACAACCACGCCTTCTTCCAATATGACGCTATTTTGAATTCCATCTGATGCCTTTTCTGTATAATATATATGTAAATTAGGAACCAATGATGATAGCGGAGTAAAACTTTACACAAATACGGTATTTGAAAAATATGTAAATGACGGATAATGAAATCTCGATTATCACTTTATCATGCGAGAGTATAAAATGTTCGGTGACACCCGAACTTAGCCCTCCCTTACTTGTTATATATGTATGTATGTACTACTATTAGTAAAAATTGTAGGACTTTGTTCATAATTTTAGAATTCTTAATTTTAATTCTTGGTGAGTGCACCATACCTCAATAACCGAAAAAAACGGTGAACAAAACCTTGACTTTTGACATGCTATGACTGTTTTTTCGGCTTCGATACACCGTTGCTCGGTATTAGGACGATTGAAAGTTGGTTTCCGTGTCGTAAGCATAGATCCAAGACTCATCTCCAGTAATAACACGTTTCAAGACATTCTGTTAGTTGGAAAGCATTGTTCCGCAGACGTTAACGCAACGCTGGTTATCGAAACAAACCAATTGTGCTTTCACTTTTCTCAGGTCCAAATGGTCTTTCAAAACAGTTTTCCTGATCTTTCAGATATTCCTAGGACACCAGTAAGATCTCTGACAGTTCATCGTCGATTCTCAAGCACCAATTTCTTTATGTTATCATCAGTTGATGTTGATGGCCGTCCTGGATGTGGTTCGTCGTCAACGCGTTCTCGACGTTCTTTGAATAATTTGTAACAAACTTAAACACTTGGGCGCGACAAACAATTATCACCGAAGGTCTTTTCCAACATTCTAAACGTTTCGGCATCAGAAATTTGGTTCTGCACTTGAAATTTAACGGAACTTCTTTTTTGTTGAATAATTTCACACAACGTAAAATTGCCGATTTGAATGCGCTTGATGTACTTCAGAAAGACAAGCGTATACTAAACACGATTATTTTGATATGACATTTGGCATAGATGTCACCGACAGTCATACGAACCGAGAAAAATAATTTCAATAAAAAATATTTCAGCGAATCCGCTTTGGCACGAAATTTAAATTATAAAGCCTTACTACATTTTTCCCCAAAGTAGTAAAACCGGAATAAGAATTAAAGATTTCATTGTTATTTAGCAAAAATTTCGCTATCTTGGCCTATGTTCTTTTGCTATTCATTGACTAGAGAACGAAGTCACGACTACTTGAAACAGTATAACTACAAATAAATTACGAAACTAGTAACCAAAATTGCAAAATGTGGGGTTCATGTAACTGGTTTTCGCGAGATATTTAAATTAAAAAGTCTTACTATTTTTTGCCCACAGTCTCATCAATGCATAGTGTGACCACAGAGTCTATTAAAATTCACGGCTAGCGCAGTCAACCTGTAGGATGACTACTCTACATGGACCAAGTAACTGAACTCCAACAGGTATCGTAAAGGACCAAAGCTGATCTATGTGTGGCTCTTTGGCTACGATTTGTCAGTTTTACCTAACCTAACCTAACGTTTGATCACAGTGTATATTATTGGGTTCCTGCCGTTGACTTCTGGGTGTTATAAGCTGTTATAAGCTTCCTTGCAGGCTTAATGTACCCTGTTAAAGGTATAAATATACTAATAAATGATAACTACAAATATACATATATCCTGCCGCATTCATACTAAGCGTATAACTGAATTCCCAAATGCAATAATTAATACATTTATTGCTATTGAAAATTATAGTTGGACGTCTTCTTTGGGTAAATATATATTTGTATGAATGAGGGGATGTATGTATGTATAAATGAATGTGTGTATGGATGTATGTATATATGTATGTATGTATGTATGTAGGTATGTATGTGTGTATGTATGCATGTAAGCCACCAAAATTTGCCATGTCCCCACTTCATTTCATTTAATTACCTGCCATAAACTCATATCACCATAGTCATAACTGAGGTATCGTAGCAAATCAATGGATTGCCAGCTGGTGTGTGCGCGCGCCTAATATAAACACACATAGACATATACATGGAAACATACGCATAAGTATTTATGACAGCCATAAACGTGCTAATAGGTCAGGCGGAAATATCAAATGCGAGGCTTAATGCATGCAAAAAGGGGCGCACACGCATAATGCCCACTAATACACGCAACTATTCATAAAATATGAAAAAACGAAAGAAAAAAAACCATTTCATATAAACATTTATTTGATTGAGCACCACGAATTTCGACTGTGAGTGCCAGCGCCACGTTTCGGGCGCACAAAGAATTAATTAGTGCACTAAATGTGGCGCTAATGTAAAAACAAATACAAACACAAATACATAAATAAATGCAAATATAAGTAAACACACGAAAATGAGTGCAGTCAACGAAATAAATACAAATACAAACACACACATGTATATATGTGTGCCTGCATGCGGTTATGTGGTTAATAAATATATGCATGCATGTGTGTGTGCGCCTGGGGAAGCATTCGTTCAGCTCATGTCATCATTGGCTTCAATGGCAATCGGCGTGATGGTATGTGTGTGGGTGTGTGTGTGTGTGAAGCGCTTGCCTTTCGGTCCAATACAATCAACAGGCACTTAATTCACTTGCCAACTGCACACGCTTACCTGCACAAACACACGCACACACATATGCATATAAATAAACACATATAAAAGCAGGTGTGTGCATGTGTGTGTGCGCTGCATTTGGCTTTTGGGGCAAATGTGTTCACTTGTGCGGATTTTCACCTTTTCCATCAGCGCCATTGCAGGCTCACTAATAATTGCATTCTGCGCGTTGTACACATAAATTCGGGTGTGTGTCAGCGCACATGCAGTTGCAGCAACATACGAGTGGCGTACTGCCAGTATATTGCGGTTGAGCGAACTTAATGGGCGCAGTGGCCATACCAAACGCACATATGTGTATACATATGTATGTACATGCAAGTGGTCAATATGCTTATATGCTTATGTATGAAGTGAAAAAACTTTGCATATTTGCAGGCGTTGAGTGTAAGCACCTTATAGCAGCGAGTCGAGGTTTCTTTTATATGTAAAATATTCATTCTAAATGATAACAACAGATTATAATTAGGTCAACACTGACACATTCGTGATTAATTTCTAAGCCGTTAGGAGAGAATATAGAAGATGAGTTTAAAAGTAAGTTTTATTAGCAAATGGGTATTTTAGATATCTTGTGTAAAAGGTGATCCTATTCGAGGTTCCCTACTTATAACAAAAAACAAAAAAAAAGCCGCTTTACTTCACTTTAATGGAATAGGTTTATTATCACTCGAAAGAACATTATTTGGCATTTATTTTTCGAAGATTATCTCTTTCAAATGTTAGCCGCGGCTACGTCTCAGATGGTCTAACCGTTGAGTACAATTTTCGATGACTCTATCGAGCATTTCGACTGGTAACTGGCGAACGAAACGCGTGTTTTGCTCAAAGGCCTGAATCGTAGCGGGACTATCCGCATAGACTTTAGACTTTACATATCCCCACAGGAAAAAGTCGAACGGTGTAATATCACACGATCTTGGTGGCCAATCGACCTGCCAAAACGTGAAATTAGCTGCTCACTGAACTGTTCTTTCAACAAATCCATTGATCGATGCGAAGAGTGGGATGTGGCCTCGTCTTGTTGAAACCAAATGTCGCCGAGATCACGAGCTTCAATTTCAGAGATAAAATAGGCGATTATAATAGAGCGATAACGGTCGCCATTGTCGGTTAAATCCTCACCGGCATCAGTTTTTGAGAAATATGGGCCGATGATCTCAAGGACCACAAACCTCATAAAACTGTTGTTTTTGTGGATAGAATGGCAGCTGTTGAATCTCTTCATGTTGCTATTCGTCCCAAATGCGGAAATTTTGCTTCTTCACATACCCATTGAGTCAGAAATGGACCTCATCCCTGAACACCAAGTTATTTCATACGTCAGTCCGAATTGCTGCGAACGCCGGATCACGGTTTCCGTGTACACTCTCAGCTACTATATTACTGCTATATTTTCTTCACTGCCTGCTGGACGTTGTCTTTTCAGTCGAATATTATCCAATAATGTTTGCTGGGTCTTAAGATGGGTGATGGTGTTGCGAATATAACGCTTAGTCGGCCGATTATGTTTACCATAACTGGAGCGAAGCGCATGAAACATCATGACTTTATGACTTGAAAATTATATACCCTTGAAATATATTCCAAAGATATCATCACCGCTAGGCAGGACGCTGGCTTGTATCGGCCTCTATGCCGCATGACGTAGAGGTGAGGCCACCTCCTGATCTGCTAAGGAAAGCTCTGGCAAAAGCCAAATGAAGAAGAACCAACTTAATATTTGCACGGTTGTCGTTTCTAGGCACACATCTGCGAGATGTGAGTCACTTTTTGATTTTATATGCAGTAAAAACCTTTATATTTGCAATAGGAGGAACTTCCCCAATAAAAACCTCTCTATTTACTACCCACTTTTGTGACTGTGAGCAGGTCCTTAACTATACACTAGCCTCTGGAGAAATTACTTCTTTGATAACGGAATGGTGATATCTAGACGACGGTTCCTTCTTTGGTCATCGATATATTAGTTTTGGCTTGGACGCTTTGTTAAAAGAATGTGGAACCCGGACTCGATCTTATCCATGGGTGCGATTGATGAGTTCGTCAAAGTCTACTGCGATAGGTGTGAAACTACTCTTGAAAGCTTCTGTAGTCTAATAACTCATAAACTCAAAAGGCATGCCCTTTGGATGGATATCGGAGCTAACGGAGGTAAAATCTTCGAGCAGTAAACACATCAACAAATCTGGCAAAAGTGGCTATATTGACGATTGACTAAAACCCGAGGTAAAAAAGGCGCTTCAAGAGCACTTTTCGTAAGTGTAGGATTGTCATGAGTCTTTACGACTTAGGCACATTACAGCGAAAAGTCGCTTATCAATTTACACACTGCTGAAGGTGGTTGGTGAAGCTGCTTCCTTCAATTGCATCTCCAAAAACTTGAACCACTGTGTGGCAAAGACTATACCTAGCGTCGGAGTCGCGAAAAAGTCGAAGCTAGGAGGAGTTTCGTCAAGCTTAATTTTAGGCTAATGGACTTCTTCTTCTTAATTGGCGTAGACACCGCTTACGCGATTATAGCCGAGTTAACAACAGCGCGCCGGTCGTTTCTTCTTTTCGCTACGTGGCGCCAATTGGATATTCCAAGCGAAGCCAGGTCCTTCTCCACTTGGTCCTTCCAACGGAGTGGAGGTCTTCCTCTTCCTCTGCTTCCCCCGGCGGGTATTGCGTCGAATACTTTCAGAGCTGGAGTGTTTTCATCCATCCGGACAACATGACCTAGCCAGCGTAGCCGCTGTCTTTTAATTCGCTGAACTATGTCAATGTCGTCGTATATCTCGTACAAATCATCGTTCCATCGAATGAGATATTCGCCGTGGCCAATGCACAAAGGACCATAAATCTTTCGCAGAATTTTTCTCTCGAAAACTCGTAACGACGACTCATCGATTGCTGTCATCGCCCAGGCCTCAGGCTAATGGACTACTGTAAAGTTTTTCAGGCAGACGTAAGAGGGAAAGTTCCAAACAATTAATCCTTCATTGTTCAGCTTTTGCAAGACTGCGGTTACAATTATCTGCAGTCATACCTCCGGCGAACCTGGAGTCATAGCCGAAATTAACATTAGCTGGAGTTCTTGGTATCAAAGGGGACCGGCTTTAAAAGCTATTCAAGTGAGGTCCTGATCTAGCATATTGTTAGAGAGCAACGAATAACTGGTTTCCCTGAAAATATGGATTAATTTGCGAGATTGGGAATTATGTAACTGCTTTTCACGATAATACTTGGCTCTTCTGTCAAAATTTTGTAAAATCCGGTCACCTATCTCCCATTTACTCAAAGTAAAGATTTCAGAACTTCAGTTTTTTGCTTTTGTACCACATACATTGGGCGATTTGTCAATTATTATTCTTCTTCTTTACTGGCGTAGACACCGCTTACGCGGTTATAGCCGAGTTAACAACGGAGCACCAGTCGTTTCTTCTCTTTCGCTGTTTGGCGCCAATTGGATATTCTAAGTGCAGCCAGTGTCTTCTCCCTCTGGACCTTCCAACGCTGTTACATACTCTTAGAGCTGGAGTGTTGTCGTCCATTTGGACAAATACTACGGTGGTTCAAAACATCAAATGTTAAAGGTTGCCACTAGTTCGAGCATACAATCAAATAATTTTTGTAATGAGTACTGTTGAAATTTTATTTTGGCAGTGTTGCCACCTTTATAAAAATTTAATTTAATAAACAATAGTAAAAAACAATTGAGTTCTAACATTATGGTTATCACAATAAAAATTATCAAGATGACTTGCGAATAAAAATAATTTTGAACTTGCCACCTTTTTTAATTTAATTCAATTACTAATTGATGAGATATTAAATAGTTATGCTCGTACAATTTTAGTGGCCGAAATCGATATAGATACAGGGGTATACATATATTTATAAATGATCAGGATGGCGAGATGGGTTGGAATTTGGGAAACTGTCTGACCGTCTGTCTGCGCAAGCGATAACTTGAATAGAATTTCCAGCACTTCCTGCAACAGCATTAAAAGTTGATGCAATTGGAAAGACACCACGCCAATTCCGAGCACCAATAAATTTACTGTAACACACAAAGACACAAAGCTGTGTCTTCCTACCTCTTAAAATGTAGCCTTAATCGAGTCAGAACTTATCAAGCCCTCTTAATACCGAATATGAAGCATTGAATGCCCATGTTGCGGTTATACCGATAATAAACTTCCGGTTGACTTTAAGTTAATATGCGATTTATCTTAATAAAACTCAGAAAGCATGTTCATCGGGCAGTAATATGTAGTGATGCTTAAAATGGATAAAACAGGGTTAGAGACACCCATAGCCCCATGTAACTAATATACAAATTTCAAACTTCCGGTCGTACACATATATACATAAATGGATAGATGTTTTTATAGTTTAATGTCGAAAATTTGACAAAAGGGTGCCATAAATTTAAGGGTTATATGAGGTTGTCAAAAAAGTCTTGCGGTATTTTTGATAGTTGGCGCTGAAAGCGCGTAGTTCCAGTTTTGTTCGTCGCATCGGGTCATGCTATACCTTTTTGGAAAGCTCATTTCACGCGCTAACACGTGTTTGATTGATTGTCGTTTCTTTTAGGTCGTTCGTGAGTTATAGCGTCGCAAACATGGAGCAAAATAAAGAGAAAATACGGCATATTTTACAGTACTACTACGATAAAGGCAAAAATGCATCTCAAGCCGCCAATAAAATTTGTGCAGTTTATGGACCCGATACAGTTTCCATTTCCACCGCTCAACGATGGTTTCAACGTTTTCGTTCTGGTGTAGAGGTGGTCGAAGATGCGCCACGCTCCGGAAGGCCTGTCGTCGAAAATTGCGATAAAATCACTGAATTGGTCGAAAGAGACGGGCATAGTAGCAGCCGTAGCATCGGTCAAGAGCTGGGCATGAGTCATCAAAAATTCATTTCAATTTCAATAAAAAAATATAAAAAAATCAATAAAAATACCGCCAGCCTTTTTTGACAACCCATTATCATAATATGCTTCTTCGCCAGAAGTCGTCAATTAATCATTAGGAAGAAAGCATAATTCTTCTGTTTTAATGTGCATAAGCAACAACAAGAAAACTCAGATTTACATGGAGCTATGTAAAGTACAAATATTATATTTGGCTTTTGCTACGCAGGGCGGTAGAAGCTTTTAAGTTTCTGAAAGGAATATTGTCAACTTTTATTTGACAGCAGCTGTACTTCGTTACATTTTTGTATATTTTTCTACACTAAAACTTAACGTTTGCTTTGTTGATTGAAGTGTGACAATGCAAACAAACGTGCAGTGGAGGAAACGTCAATTGACGTCGTATAATGGTGCATATGTGTAACCAAAAATTGCGTGTACGCCAAGGTCTGTGAGTAATATTTCTTTTATATGATTTACTAAAATAAGACGTCAATACTAAATAATGTAATATGCGATAATGAGCGTTTGTACGCAGCTAAATATATGTAGATAAGTATGTATATAGAAAACAAAATAAATATTTATGAAGACTGCTTAAAAATCAACGCATTTGTAATGAAGCCATCAATAAATTCCTATGGACAGCGACCCTCCAACAGAAAAAATATTGAAAATCCATAATAATAATGAAAAGCGAGATAGAAACAAAGCCAAAAGTGCGCGAAGGAAGCCAAAACAAACACAAAGGAGAAAGAAAAACATCACTGAAAACCACAATGACGTGTTGGACAGCACGCCTTAAATCAGAACAGAAGCAAATAATGACAACTTTAGCATTGAGAACACAAAACTAAAAAAATAATACCGTTAACTATGGTTGTACCGAAACTCAAATACCCTTCACAAACGCGCTCTTAAAATAGTATTAAAGACCTTTATTTTGTTTTTGATTGTTAAGTTTCAAGGGCAATTATATGTAATGGTTGTCCAAACTGAACAATACCTTCGGGGATTGAAACGATACCCCCGATGATAATACGTACGAAAGCTTGATGATTGTGAAATAAAAAAATTGTCTATACAAGGACTTGAGTTGAATCGGTCAATTTTATGATAGCTATATGCCATAGTTTCAGATCCATGTCTCAAAAGCAGAGGAATTAGTTCGAGTAAAGAGCAGACCGACAGACGGGCATGGCTCAGCGCGTCTGCTCATTTACTTGTATATGTACATATATAAGTATATGTTTTATAGGATCTCTGACGTTTCTTTTTGAGTGTTACATACTTCATGGCAAACCTAATATAACTTGTTCAGGGTATAAAAAACCTAGACAACAGAAGGTTTTTTTTCGTCAAATATTGCGGCATCCAAACATCAAGCTTTTTTGTGTATCCAGCCTTCTGCAGACGTTTTAAAATGGTTTGGTGTCTAACTCCCATTTTCTGGGCGATGTCACGAGATGCCACATGCCGGTCTAACTCGATGTTTCCCATGATTTGATAGGTATTCGTCGGCACAGGTCTTCCGCCGACTGGCTTATCCATGATGTCGTTTTTACCCGCACTCCGCAGCTCGAAGTGATAGAGTACCATTCCCCAAAACATCATTAATCTCACGGAACGTTTCTCTAGCAGAAGAAGGAAAACTTTAAAATATCGCGATTTTCGGCCTTAGTGAACTCCATAGCGTCGTTTTGAAGGTTATGTCAAGACCTTTTAAAGATGTATAGTATTGCCAGATACGAGCTCTGTAGCGCTTTATACATAGCCGCGAAACTCAAAAGACCAAAATGCGAAAGGAAGATATTTCACAACCTAATATTAATGACAAAATCAGTCTTTTTTTATAAACGGGTATAATATTGTATAATACGTCATTGTACAACTTGTACTAAGTGTCTATTGTTGATGAAAATAATTATGTGGAGCTTTATTTTGGCTGTTACATCACTTCCACTTCGGATAGTGAATAATCTGGGTATGCAATAAAGAAAGCAATATATAGACATTTAGAGTATTAAAGACTGTACAGTCGGTTTCCCCCTGCAGGTACGGGGGGACCCCTCCGGGTTCGAGGGGAAACCGAATATACCCGCGGTAAGGAATGCCTGTCATAAGAGGCGACTAAGATCCTGGCCACCAGTCCAGGGCTGTATGGAAGCTCAACTGGTCGTAGCTTCGTCTACAAGGTCATACCAAAGACTTTAACCTGGTACCACGGGGAGCAGTAGCCCCTGGAGTTCGCTCCAGTCTGCTCATTGGGTTTGGCCCTTTGTGAAGATTCGTGGTGGCTGTGTTAAAACCCAAATCGCGGGAAGAACTGACTTTGTCAGTCGAATGTGGAGTTGCATTACAACCGGGTGCCGGACCCAAAGTACGGCAGAGGTTTTAGATGGACCTCAAGCCCTACCAAGGTGGCTAGTGTGTCCCTGCCACACTGCCAATTCGTACTGAAAATGTTTACCCAGTTTTCAGGGCGCTGATCGGCGCATTGTATTGATCCGTTGTGCATTTGAGCAACGCGGAGTTAAGCTGTCGACAGCAGGATCCCACGTTAAACACAATCAGACGTTGTACAGTTGGTTGCCACATTTTGTTCGAAATTTAGAGGAGCTTACGGCATATTTTTTGTCTTGAAATTTTTAAGTAGAAAATATATTATAAGCCGATTGTTTCTTAGACAGCTGTTACTTTATGGAGTTGATCTAGTGGATAATTCGCGTTCTCGGAGATGCCGCTCTGTGTGCACCAAATACTCTATTGCCGCCGTGAAGCAGAGTATCGAAGAAGACCCCAAGGACTCCATTCACCATGGCCATCAATTCTAATTTTGACACGAAAATTTTGTTCAGCAATGAAGCTAATTTTTCTGACGTATTAGAAATGATGATATTTCACAAATCATGGTTGAGACACCGTTCTTCTTTTGTTTCACTGGCGTAGACACTGCTTACGCAGTTCAGACAGCAGACAGCGCTCCAGTCGTTGCTTATCATCGTTATTTAGCGCCAATTCAAAATACTAGTGCAGCCAGGTCCTTCTCCGCCTGATCACTCCAAAGAAATAGAGGTCCTCCTTTTCTTGATTAGCTCAAATGCCGTATAACTCATATAGTTCATCGCTCCTTCGAATGTGGTATTCGCCGTAGCCAATGCGCGAAGGACCATAAATCTTACACAAAACCTTTCACTGGAATACTCCTAAGGCTGACCCTTAGATGTTCATTTAGTTGCCCTCACACCATATAGCAAGGCCTGAATAATGAGGGACTTAGAGAGTTTGTTCTTTACTTTTTAATTGCCTATTGTTATTGTTGTTGGTGTTAATGTTGGTTCCTTGATAGGCGAAATTATCTACGACTTCAAAGTCATGTTTGTCAACAATGACGTGTGAGTCAAGTGGCGAATGCGATCACTGCTTGTTTGATGACAGAAGATATTTCGTCTTGCTTTCGTTCACCACCAGACCCATTTGCTTTGCTTCCTTATCCAGTATCGAGACATTAGAACCAACGGCGCAGATGTTAAGGTCAATGATATCAATATCAACAGCTTACGCCGTCGTTTGCTGTTCTCGAATGCTAGAAGGATGGTTTTCTGTTGGCTTTCTTCTTTAAAAACACAAGTCAAAAACGTGTTTAATATACGGTTAAATTGGGTATAGTTTGGAGATTAGTAAGTTGAGATTACAGATACCGAGGCCGAACTACTTAAGTATGAAGAGCTTAATTCCACAAAAGGATGAGGCGAATAATGGAAGGTATCTTGTAGGACCTAAAGTAGTGATCTAGTGGTTGATGTTCAGAGCTTACTATAGTTATTGATGGAATACTTTTCCTGCCTGCTCAATAGCAGTGAAAGTTTAATATCTGGATATGGCGAACCCGGTTCCCCAAACGATGATCCATTGCCCGACTATGCTGAGAATTACAATTTCTCGCCTGAAGAACAAGAAAGCGGCAGAGACCGATGGATAACCCGTCGAGCTATTCAAATACGGCGAAGAACTGACAAGGTACATGCAGCGGGTTTCCTTACTAGATACAACCCCACAATCTGCGCCAATTACCCTCTGATAAGTCTCCTTCAAATCGCATATGAGGTTCTATCAAGCATAATGTGTGAAAGACTAAAGCCCACAGTAAACAAACTGATTGGATCTTAGAAGTCTGGCTTTGGACCTGGAAAACCTACTATCGACCCAGATTTTTACCAAAAAAAGTCGCCAAATACTGAAAAAGACCCGTGAAAAGGTCACGATCGGGAAGAACCTCTCAGAGCCTTTCGATACCAAGCGATATTTCAGACGAGGGATCTTCATAACGTGTTAGTTAACGCGTTCGCGACTTGGCTGTTCACTGTTGACAGTCAAGTTATAGATTATTTCGTCTATCTTGGAATAAGCATCAACACCAACTACAATATCAGGCTTGAAAACCAATGCAGAATTACTCTTGCCAACAAGTGCTACTTTGGACTTGGAGTAGGAAATTGAAAATTAAAGTCCTCTCTCGACGAACAAAAACCAAACTCTGCATGTTCCTTCATCACTCCCGTCCTAACACCGAAACTCTGCAGATCGCAGTCGTTTTCAAATTAGTCTGTTGTTCGAGAAGAAACCAATGCTTCGCAGCCGTCTCTTGATGCACTGTATTGTGTTGGATATGTTGTAAGCATTTCTCAGTTTGTATCTTCCTAATTTGGAAATTTTTTTGTTTTGTTTATCCCACATAACTCATTTCAATTAAGGAGACAGAAGAATTCAGTAAAAAGAATTTAAATCTTCATTTAAATTTTAGTGCTTTAAACTGGCCTAGCAATTTAATATAGTGGGCAAGAAAGTTCGATATATGGTAGTTCGAGTTCAATAAAGCTGACAAATTACTATGAAATGTGGTAGTTCGAGTTGAATTAATTTGAATGGACAAAAGTTGTGTTTATTCTTCTACCATGTATTCCTTTGGATTACTTCTAGAACTTTAAATTCCTTCAAGTATCCATGAAGCGCTTTCAGCTGACCTACTTCTTCTTTATTGGTGTAGACACCGTTACCTTACTTCATCCAAAATTTTGCTCATGAATATTTTAGAGTTACATATAGCATACATATACACATTCTTCCATCACTGTTGTAAATTACTAAAATTCGTTCAACATTTAAGGTTATGCTTTAAGGCAAAAGCTTGGTTTTACAACATCAACACTACTAATTACTAAAATATTGGTAATTTCGACATTTAAATCAATTAACAAGCCTATTTACATAGCAACAACATTCGCATAGAGTTCAATTTGTTCATAAATCTAATTTGAACATTTCAAAAGTTAACAAATGCAAATGAGTAATGTAATCCAAACGCCAATGATAATTTACTGATTATGCAAATTTTCGACACGCTTATTTGCGCATATAAAATGCAAAATTAAAATAGCGTCAAATTACATTAAAATATTGTAAATGCGTCTAATATGCATAGCGGCACATAGCCGGAAGCGCAAAGTTTTACATAAATTTTGTATGCGCACAACCACAACTACGATTACAGCAGCGGTAGCAGACAGCAGACAGTAGCTGAGTAGCGGCTATTAGCTGCTGCTTTTAATAGCCTGTAAATGGGCGGAGAACTCAATACTGAGTGCCGAGTGCGGCGTGTGGTGCCAAAAAATACGAGAAAAGCATAACATATAAAACAACAATAGCAAATACGCTAAATATGTTGCTGAAAGCATTGCGAGGATACGGTTAGTGATGCGCGCCACAGCAATGGCACCGCGAGGCAAGCAAAGAGCGCGCCCATCAATTTTAATGCGTTGACGGGTATCATTAAAATCTCATTTCATATGCAATATATATGTATGTTTATTTGTATATATACGTATATAAATATTGCCATCTAAATTGCAAGACAACGTCTCATCAAAAAATCGAAATTGAGTAATTTATTGCTAACACTTCACTACATCATGTTTTCAGCTTCCACTGTCACATATAACCAATATACATATAACCAACATTTAACCATTTTATAACCAATATATAACCATTTCATAACCAATTTATAACCAATATATAACCATTTTATTACCGATATATAACCATTTTATTATCGATATATAACCATTTTATAACCGATATATAACCAAAACTCAAATTTTGTTTTGATATGAGTGGTTTCTATTATATTGTTTTTCCTTCGCCTGTAAACTTATGAAAAGTGATGTTACGTTATTTTGCATTTTAGGTGACGTGTATATATCAGTATTAAGTAATATGCGGACTCTGTATTCACATGTGTGCATGTATTTGCTCAGAAGCCATATGTAAACTCAAAATATTCTATGGTGACGTTAGCAGGGCTAGTTGACATTCATTATAATATTTTGTTATATTTATACCCTGAACAAGAAAAATTAAGTTTGCAATGTAGTTTGTATGACTGAGAAGGCAACCTAAAAGACTCTATAAAGATTATATTGTAGACAGATATTGACGAGCTAAGCCGATTTAGCTTTGCCTGTCTATCTATAACCATGTATGTATAAACGACTAGTTTTTGAGCTAACAATTTGAAATTTTGCACACATCCTTTTCTCTACAAGAAGCTGTTAATCCGATATCGGACCACTATGGCATACAGCTGTCATACAAACTGTTTGATGAAAATAAAGTTCTTGAATGGAACACTTTTTTATTTGACAAGTTATATTCATGAAATTTAGCGAATATTATTGCCTAGCACAACGCTACAATTTTCTAGGAAATTGATCAGATTCGAATACTATAACATATAGCTGTCATACAAACTGACACACCAAAATCAAGTTTTTATATGGGAAACTTTTTTATTTGAAAAGATATTTTAACTAAATTTGGCTCGAATTATTATTTAAAGCAACGTTGCAATCTGTGAAGAAATCATTTAGATCGGACGTCTATAACATATAGCTGTCATACAAACTTACACAACAATATTCAGTTCTTGTATGGAAAAGTCGTTTATTTGACAACCGATCTTCAAGAAATTTGGCATGGCTTATTGTCCAAGACAACGCTATAATCTCCAAAAATATTTTTTAGATCGGTTCACTATAGCATATAGTTGGCATACAAAGTGATCGATTAAATTCAAGTTTTGTATAGAGAACTTTTTTATTTGATAAAATATCTCGCTGAACTTTGGCATAGAATATTCTCCAAGTCAACACTATAGTCCTCAGAGAAATTGTTCAGATCGGAGAGGTACATACATATGTTATATACTTAGCTGTCATACAAACTGATCAATAAAAATGAAGTTCTTATAAGGAAAACTTTTTTCTTTCTCAATGTATTTCCACAAAATTTGGCATTTCTTATTATTCCAAGCAGCGCTAAAATTTTCAAGGCATTTTTTTCTGATCAGACTACTATAGCATATAGCTGCCATACTTGAGCGATCACAAACAGATTTTTGTATGGAAATTTGTTTATGTGGGGTATTATTGCTGCGGTGCTGCCGTTGCTAACATTATTTTTGTTTTCGTTGTTGTTGTTGTTGTTATATTTTGACATTTCAGCTTACTATTTGCATACGCGTTATTAGCCAGCCACCATTGTCCGTTCGGCTTTGCTGCGCGTTATTATTGGCATGAGTAGTAATTTGCGCTCAAAAGTATGCAACAGTTTGGTTGGACCAAAATTGTAATCAACGCATTGACAAAGCATGATTAATGGCACAACAAAAATAACAACAATAGTGTTAATAACAACAAAAACAAAAGTGTTAACAAAAACAACAACAAATGTTAATAGAAACAACAACAACAACAACAAAAGTGTTAACAAAAACAGCAAACAAAAGTGCTAATAACAACAACAAGGACAAAAGTATCAACAAAAACAACAACATATGTTAACAGAAACAACAACAACAAAAGTATTAACAAAAACAGCAAACAAAAGTGCTAATAACAACAACAACAAATATCGTAACGGCAACAATTTGAGGCTGCTGGCTTCCTCTAAAATTCGTGTACGCCAAACAGTGACATAAAAGCGCCTAAAATTGGTTATATAAAAAATGTTTTTTTTGCTTTTATTTTTGTGAAAATCATAACTCAACGCACGCATTGTACGGCTGCGTAACGAGGCGCAAAATTTTCAATTTTCCTCACTATGTGCGCGAACAAAAGCGTGCAAACAATAGTGTAACAACCAGCAACAACAACAAAGAGCTGGCGGGTGAAAAATATCAAAAATGTGGTGGACTTGCATGATTTTAGGCGCTCAAACGCGACAAAATCCATTTCGAACAGGCATATACGTACATATATATTAAATATATATGTGTGTGTGTGTTTATGTTCAAAAAAGTGTATAGTATGTGTTTCTATATGTGCGATTGTAGAGATTTCTGTGTATGTGTGTGTGTGCGTGTTTTTGACTTTCATTTGCTGCATTTGAGCAGGATTTATGTTGATTTTATTTATGTCCATTGGGCATATTCGCCACGAAACTCAACAATAAGGCAGCACAAAGCTGATACTCGACCATTGTTTGTTAGGCGCCCGAAAATATGCTTTGGTTATGAGTGTGATTTGTTGTTTGTGCTTTGAAAGTTGACAAAATTTTTGCACAAATGAGTTCAAACACATAAAGCAGTGACGGCTTTTGACTCCTCTCTGTGTGTTTATAAATGTGTGTGTGTGTATGTGTGAGTGCGCCGACAAGCCGAACCCACATGTCACAAAATCTCCATACGTATGTACATATATATGTATGTATATGTAAATACATACACGTGCTCATTATTAATTTACGAGCATCGGCCACGTAGCCTGAAGTGTTCACTCGAATTCTGTCTAAATCGAGGCAACGTTGCTTGGCTGGCATGGCTTATGCGTACAGCTTTATTTGTTATTTTTTGTGGCCGATTTCATATTTGAAATTTAATATGCCTGTATTTTTGTCGCTGTCATTATTAATAAGGTACCGGTAATGGTAAGTAAAAATTATTATGTGACCGCCATTATGAGCGGTGACCGTTGTAAAAATGTCCAGCGAGACATAATGCTTTAAAATTCATAAATTATGTTATGACATAAATGATTTTTAAACATGACACAAGCAAATTTTATTATAAACTTTGGTTCGAAAAAAAATAAATTACACAAAAATTAGAATTTTGAAATATCGAAGCTATATATATGTATATTAGGGCGATTAAAAAATTTTTTTTTTTTTTTCGATTGGTACTCGCAAAAATTGGTTCCTAGACGCCTTTAAGAAAGCCTCTCCAAATATGAGTTTTTAATTGTAACGGGAAGGTCCTCCTACATACAGTTTCCTATTTTTTCTTATTATCAGATAGAAGAATTTATATCTCACTTCCAACTACTTGAAAAAAAATCTTGTTTCTTAGATTTTGTGGGAAGTTGAATGCTCCACTAAAAAGGTCTACTATGATTTTTTCGTAAACTCAAACGTTTAAAAGATATTAACAGTTAAAATTTGATTATTTTTGGGAAAATTTTTTAATTCTTATGAATTTTATAATTCTTTGCCTGTGCTTGACGCGAATTTTAACTCTATGGTCTCACTATCGATACATCCCCATCCATACCGTGGGAACCCCAGAGGCTTACAGCCGAGTTTTGCCAACAAGTGCGCAAGGATACTCCATTATTTCCATTGTGCCTTGCTCTAGATATTTATTGCAGTCTTCTCTCATTCTTCAGCCTCATTATACGTCCGTGTATCGCCACCAGACAGTGATCAGCTAGTATTCGGATCCTGTTCTTACAGTCTTTTCTATCTGAAATTTTGTGTACGTCCGATCTAGCGTTTAGCACCAGACTTTTACAGTTTTGCACCCAGGTAGCTCGTTCCATCTGGTTTTGATTTTCGTTATCATGCTTCTGTCCAGATCGCCGTATAGACAATGCATGGATTTTCCAATGTCGATCGCCTTTTCGGGTGTTAACCGTACTTCCTTCTTGGCAATCTCGTCCACTATTTCATTGCATCGAGCCTTTATGGCTTGGCATCCAGCAGAAGTGAAGTTGCTTCTTTCTGACAACACTTTTTGAACTCTGAAATTTCCTGCAGGTGTATAAGTGGCCAGCTCCGTGGCTTTCGCAACAGCAAAGACCTCAGCATAAAATATACTGCAGTGTCCGCCAACTTATGCCTAACTCTGGACAGTATATTTCCCCACCAACTCCATAGTCCATTTTCAAGCCATCAGCATAGAAGTTTAGAGTGTTGCGCGTAGCTACCATACCTTTACGCCAGCCATCTATTCCTATGTTTACTTTGAACTTTCTTTTCCAGTTGAAAAGTGGGGTCACGTAGTCGGTGTTTGTCATTACCCACCGAGCTCTGTCCGAAGGTTCTATATATAAATTCTCCTGCAATTAGTAGTCGTCCCGCCGATTTTACTGCGCAGTTTTCAGCGAAGAGGTATGTAGGTGGTAGATTTAGTACCAGTTCAACAACCACCGTTGGAGTGGTCCTTAAAGCCCCCCTATGCACAGCGCGGCAAACCTCTGAACCCTTTCCATTGGCTACCGGTAGGTGGATTTCCGTACGTTTGTCCTCCATACTTCTGCACCGTAGATCAAAATTGGTATTACAATAGCTGTGTAGCACCAATTCATGAGAGAGGGAGAGAGCCCCATATTGTGCCGAGGATTTGTCAACACGCATATAAAGCATTGCCAGCTTTTCTCGTTCTTTCTTCGACGTTGTGTTTCCACAGCAGTTCAGTTTGCTGTCCGAAACTACCCCAGGGTACTTGATGGAACACTCCATATTGGAATTTTTAGCTCTCTTGTGATCACAAGTATATCTGTTTTCTTCGAATTCAACCTCAGACACGCTTACGATGCTTATTTCTGGACGGTAGCAGAATTATTAAACACTAATGTCTATAGAAGCGGAGATAGCACTCCACCTTTCGGAATTGCCCTTTGCCACGGCACGGATAGAATCACTTAAATACTCGATATATATACTCAGTGGCGGTTGATGCGCGATGAGCCGGCGAAAACCGTGATCTGACTAGGATTGACAGTTAGAAAGGTTTTATTATGTACTTGGAGAAATTGCAAGGAATCATCCACTATGTGCTCCTTCCTTACGACCAATTTTTAAATTTTTAACTGTACTGTCAACAGTTGAACCATCAGAAGGAAACCATCACCTAAAAGCGGCTAGTTAAGTCCAATAGGAGAGGAAATGTATTCCATTAGGATAGCGCCAGGCCAGAAGCATATTGAACTGGGCTTCACGATTCGTATGCCTGTTATGCCAGGGTCCTCCTCCACTGCCAGGTCTTCCTCATCCTCTGTTTCCACCGGCGGGTACTGAATCGAACTCCTTCAAGGCTGGAGTGTTCTCATCCAACCGTATAGCATGATCTAGCCAGCGTAGCTACTGTCTTTTGATTCGCTGAACAATGTTAATGTCGCCGTATATCTCTTACAGCTCATCCTCATCGTTTCATCGACTGCGGTGTTAGCCGTATTCAATGCGTAAAGATTCATAAATCGTCCGCAAAAGCTTTATTTCGAACACTCCTATAGACAAGAAAATAATGAGAAACTTGTAGAGTTTGGTATTTGTTCGTCGAGAGGGGACCTTAATTTTCAATTGCGTACACAGTTCAAATTAGCAGCTGTTCTCAAGAGTGATTCCACGTTAAATTTCAATGCTGATATTTTTGTTGGTGTTAATACTGGTTCCAAGATAAAGGAAATTATCTATTACTTCAAGGTAATGACCGTCAAAATCACTTTTAATTCTTTACTAACTAATTCTATAAGCTTCACATGCCTTATTTGACACTTCTCCAACCCAAAAAAACTCTACTTGTACCTAGCAAGCCCTTTAATACTTGCCTAAATATACTATACATTTAAATCAATACGTAAAATTGTGTAGAAAAGGGTTCGACAGCCAACCATAATAGCTGAGCTGTGGAATCAAAAGGTACTCAAGGGGATTAAAATCTACAATAGAATGCAGGAAATTGAAAATAAAGTGTGTGAATTAAATTAAAATAAATATAGTACTTAGGCTTAGCTGGCAGGAAATATACGCAAAATTAGTCGTAATATATTTCAATTTAAGCCCACACTCATGTAAGCCGGGACAGGCGTAAGACGACACACATGCGAGAGCACGCCAAAAAAAAAATAGATACATGAAGAACCATAAATTTTAGAGCACACACACAAGCACCTATTAGAAACTTGTGTATGTGTGGAAGCACAACAAAGGACAGTGGATCAGGTGAAAACCCAAAAATCACGCCTTGAACCACACTCAAAAAAAAAAAAAAAATTAAAATAAAATATAAAAAAGCAACAACATCAGTCTATGAGTTTATATTTCGCTATGCGCAAATATAGCATTATCCTTTTCGTATATAAAATTATAAGCCTGTGTGCGTTAAAGACCCACACACACAAACACAACTTCCAAAAATGCTGGATTGTCTGCAACACAACACACCTGCTCAACTTGCCACACACAGGGTGAAATGAGATAAGTCTAATTGGATGGGGAGTCAGTCGAAAATGTGAAAAACAAAAACAAAAAAAAATATATACATGAAACCAAAATACATGGCAACAACAAAGGCTACGCGGTGTTTTGCAGTGAAAGCGTATGAAACCAGAGAACGGCGAGAGAAATGCCTGCCGTGACCTGACAGCATAAGAATTTTCAGCAACAAAGATAAATTACCTGATGCCTAGATTTATCCGGTTAAAAGTTCAACGACGTAGTTTAGGACGTGAATGTCAGACCAAACCGTCCAGCACACACACAAACACACGCACGCGCCCCTAGAAACAGGGGTAAATGTGAGCTGAGTAAATTACAAAGCAGGCAAACAATGGCTCAACCATTGCGCTGAGCTGAGGCAGAAAATTGCCTTGATGGCGGAAAGATTGCCAGCAGCAGAGAGGATGTAGAGAGCGCAACAACATAAAATTCAAAATATAAATAAAAAGTGAAAAAAGCTTGTTGAGAAATTGGATTTAAGCAACAAATTGAATAATATGTTTTTGAATATATTGCGCGGTTTAGCTGAGGTTATGCTATCAAGTAGAGCTAAGAGAGATCTTGTAGTTTGAGTTTTACTTGCATTAGGATTCATTAGTTTTATCGTAAGAAGCTTCAAGTTTTGTATAATTGAGGACTTATAAATAAGTGAGCTTTTAAATTACTTGATAGTATTTATAGACTTCCTTTCTCTGGGGGTGTTTTTCACGTGGCGGGTCCCAAACCCAGCACACAACCCTATGGAGAGATATTTCCTTTTCTCACTTTAGCTCTCCTTCAAACGGTTGTTTGACCGAAAGTCGTAAGCTCCTTGAGACTCATGGGAAATAATCATTTCCTGCCGCTCCCAAGTGAATGGCGCTCAGAGAACTTTACTCACTTGCGCGAACTTCAACACATGATTCCATACATTATCCCCGAAACAATGATTGACACACACCACCTCTTCGTCGATTTCAATGCTGCTTTTGAGAACATGAAAAGAAGTTGCTTTAATGCCGCTATGACTTAAAGCGGTTATGTAAACTGACGTTGAGCGATACCAAAAGCTCTGTCAGAATCGGGAAGAACCTCTCCAAGCCGTTCGATACCAAACGAGGCTTCAGACAAGGCGACTCTTTATCGTGTGACTTCTTCAATCTACTCCTGTAGATATCATTGGTCTTCACAACCGCGTCGTTAGTTCTGCTTTATTCAGAATGGTTAAGGAAGCGAAGCAAATGGATATGGTGGTGAACGAGGGCAAGACGAAATATCTCCTGTTATCAAACAAACAATCGTCGCACTCGCGACTAGGCACCCATGTCATTGTTGACAGTCATAACTTCAAAGTCGTAGATAACTTTGTCTATCTTGGAACCAGCATCAACACCAACAACAACGTCAGCCTCAGAGTCCAACGCAGAATAATTCCTGCCAACAGGAGTCAAGTCTCTAATTATTTCCATCCTGCTATATGGTGCAAAGGCATGGACGATGATAACATCTGATGAGCCAACGATTTTTCGAGAGAAAGGTTTTGCGAAAGATTTATGGTCCTTTGCGCATTGGCCACGGCGAATGCAACAGTCGAAGGAACGCTGAGCTGTACGTGGTATACGACGACATTGACATAGTCCAGCGAATTAAGAGACAACGGCTACTCTGGCTACATAATGTCGTCCGAATGGATAAAAACAATTCAGCTCTGAGAGTATTTAACGCAGTACCAGCCAGAAAAAGGGAGAAAGAAGAAGACATCCTCTCCGTTGGAAAGACCAGGTGTAGAAAGACCAGGCTACAATTGGAATCTCTAGTTGGCGTCAATCAGTGGAAAAGTGGAACAACTACCGCGCTGTTATAAACTCGGTATACTATATATGCTATAACTTCGAAAGCGGTGTCTACGCCAATAAAGAAGAAGAAGGTTTATAAGCATCAACTGGGTTTACTACAGCAAGTAACAAGTTTTACTCCCTAATCATCTTACATTTACAGCCAACAAACTTGCTCTGTAAGCAAATGGTAGTAAAGTCCGAGAGTAATAACTCCCTTTTAGTCGTTAGTAACAAGGGACATTCTGTGAAACTTAAAAAGTTTTCGTTTCTGCTCCTTAGCTCGGATTATCGCAATCTCACAGAGTTGAATCTAAATTCGGTCCACAATATTGCCTCCCTTCAAGGGTAGAGTGGGAAGTAGCGTGGTAAACGAGGACTCAGGCATAAGCATCTATACGCATGGTTTCAAACTAGATAACCGATGTCTTCTGAGCAAAATTGAACACCAAAATCGCCCTCCGTCTATCAGACCACTGTAGTGTCTTTTAAGTCTTTCAAGCGGAGATCAGAGCAATTAAAGTGCTTCTGTTCTGACTAGAAGTGTACCTACAAGAAGATATACATATATTAACGTATATCTACAGATAGCTCGGCGGCTTTGAGATCACTAAAGTCTCGTAGGTTTCGTCTAAGTTAGTTAAAGAATGCCTTGACTTATTCGTGAACCTAACGTCCTAATTTAGGAAAAACCTGATGGCGTTAATAGCTCTATTTTCATTGCCTGTCGGAAATTGATCGTGTACGAAATGTGGTTAGTATATTGTTCAGGCTCGTCGATGCTTCGGGCTGGAGAAATATTGGGACAGCGTAGTTGGTAACCGTCCGGCCGATTATATTGCATGTTGCCAACAACTTTTCATAGTCTTTGACCCAAGTGTTGCAGGCCAGAGACTTGAGGATCTTGTTGCAGCTCTGTCTTAAATCCTAAAATTTCAGCGTTGTTTACCGTAGGAATTTTGAAATCATCGATAGAAGTCTAGTCTGTTAATAGGGTAGCCGTGGATTTGATAAGGGTATGTTATATGCTTCCTGTAGAACCCCCGTTTAATTCTTCTTAGTTTAGATTGTTCACCTCGAAATAATGCCGATGTTAGTAGACCGTTCAAGTAATTCATGGTCCAACTCTTTAGCCTTAGAGTTCCCAAATTTGATGTCCTCAAGCAGCGTTGATTACTGTGTCAAAAGCTTTCGATAAGTCCAGGCAAGGACAGTCCTCTCAAAACGCGGTTTCTGGTTAAGCGCACGAGCTGTCTGAGCGTTTATAACGCTAAGTGCTGTAGCAGTTCTGTGCACCATCACTTTTGTCGGCTCATCG
This sequence comes from Bactrocera tryoni, assembly GCF_016617805.1. NCBI lineage: Eukaryota > Metazoa > Arthropoda > Insecta > Diptera > Tephritidae > Bactrocera > Bactrocera tryoni. Next base: position 66,575,737 of record NC_052500.1, on the reverse strand, counting down.
CATTTCAACCCTTTCCACTTTAGCGTGACGTTGTCGTAAGCGAACCATTTTTCATCACCCGTAACCAACTGCTTCATAAGCGGATCGATTTTGCTGCAATTCGGAAAGGATGTTCAGATCATGATTCGGCCACTACGGTTCGGAGGTTTAAAACATTCTTAACCATACAAATCTATTAGCCTTCAAAATTTCAATATCAAACCTCCAAAAGTAGTAAGCCTTAAAGATTTACGAAATTCGATTTAACACTCGCTCGATTCTTCGTCAATTATTTCCATTCTATTTCAAATAAAATTAAACTTTCCCACATTCAAAATAGAACTGTTTCTTCCATGAAAGTTGACGAGATGATGTACATCAATCACAGCTGAAACATTCGCACCGCTTACAACTTACTCGCTACAATCATTCTTGATAGTTGCTGTTGGTCACCCCTCGGTCGGTTTGCGCAAAACACTAGACTTGGTGGGGAAACAGTTTCAACTGGCATTCCCCGCTATTTCACACGCACAAAAGCAACAAAGACCAGCAAAGCGAATAAAAAGCTTTGCCAAAGAACATGAACTGTAGCTTAGACCATCATTCATCGTCACATCAACACATATGTACGAGCATACAAACTGGCGCATTGCACATACGAGTGTACATAGAGCGCGTGTGTGTGTGTGTGTGCATTCGTCAGCGCTCGCACGGAAAGTGTGAAAAGTTTACATTAATGGGGCGCAATTTAGTTGGCAATAAGGAAAAAAATCAGTGAGGAAAAAACAGGAAATAGCACTATTGTTTTTGTTGTTGTTGTGTACAGTTTGTCTGGTACACAGCTGAACTGTACATTGCAAGCAGTTATATTAGCCAGTTAAGTTGTTGTTATTGTTGTGCAGCCGTTAATCGTTTCAACACTAATTACCACTCATTAAGTTGTCTTAGCTCCAAATGCTTAGCAACATGACCCAACCCCTCAGCTTTACAAACAACAAATTGCTGCAGCACAAACACATACACATACAAACTATGTGAACTATGTGAGTGTGTAGTAGTTGAGGCATCAATCTCGTTGCAAATATTTGGTTGAGAAATATGTACTTAAGAAGGGGTATGCGTTCGCTCTCATTTTCCACTTTTCAACCAAGGGAAGTATGATATTTGGTTAGGGATTCTTTGAAATTCAGCAGAGAAGGAAGCAAGTAGCATTTACTTACGAAGTAAACATATTCATATATTTAAAATGTAATACTAAATTTGCTTCAATAAGAGACTTATGTTGTGTAAAATGCTGACACAAAGAAAGCTAATTTCTGAGGAAATAATTAATAAGAAACTCAATAAACAAAATGTATCTCAAAGCTAAAAAAAATATACTCAAGTTGACGGCAGAAAATTTTACTAATAATTTTTCAATGTAATTCCAAGTTCTGAGAATCGCCTGCTTATCAAAAATATTCTAAAAACTGCTATATGGTGCATTTATGTTGCCTAATTTTAGGCTGAATAAGCATTTACATCAAGCGGTGACTGAAAAAGTATACAATATTTTAATTTATAGCATCTATGATGAAACATCCCCAAATGGGTTGAGGCTGATCGACTTCGCCGGAGACCGAAATATGGACTCGGACTTCTATCATACGGCAGCCAAGATATGCACCCGCTTCTGTGTAAAAAAGTGCACAACAACAAACACAATAAAGGCTGGACATCGAGAAGCTGCAATCACAACATATAGCAGAACGATTTTCTAGTCGTCTTGTACTACTTCTCTCTGCAAGCACTCAACAGCAACTCGGTATTAGGGAACTGTGGGACGGCATTTCAAGCTCCTTACGTACAGCGGTAAACGAAACTAATGGCTTTCGGACAAGACAAACGAACAGATGGTACGATGATAGGTACCGACAATTGAAAAAATATGGGACGAAACGCGTGAGTACGAAGATTTGACAAGCTGGCCCATAGGGGTAATGCTCGAAAATTCAACGAAAAGATCATGCGACTAACAGAAGGTTTCAAGACTGGAGCATACTCTTATACAACGCCCAGAGCATACTAAAATTATGGAGGGAATACTTCTCCAACCAGCTGATTAGACCATATCGGTGTGGCCTTAGGCCTGGAAAATTTGACCAGATATTCACCATGCGCTAAGGACCCGTAAAAAGAGGATCTACACACAAGATAAAGAGTCTACTAGCTATTGACGCTGCTACCGAAGTGTCGCTCAAGGAAGCTGCTACCATAATGGAGTTCATCAAGTACCCCAGCAAGTTTGTACTTCCACCTCTTCCCGAACTGCTGGTGCGGCGCAACTGCCGAAAAGAAGGAAGTGGCCCAAAAGGAGAGTCGGAGACGGGTGAAGACTTGTTTTTAATGAGCTTCGGTCTCCTTGACTCAACAGTTCAACGCCAAAGTATCTTACATGACCAAGCAACCAACGAAACCAAACCTGCGTATGATTGTCTATTGCAGTATCAGGAGCTCAAGCTTCTTCCTCTTTATTGGTGTAGATAGCGCGGTTATAGCCGAGTTTACCACAGCGCGCCAGTCGTTCTTCCATTTCGCTGTTTGGTGACAATTGGAGATTCCATGTGTAGCTTGGTCCTTCTCCACCTGGTCTTACCAACGAAGTGGAGGTCTTCCTTTTCCTCTGCTTCCCCTGGTGGATACTGCGTCGATACTCTCAGACTTGGGTGTTTTCATCCATTCGCACGACATGACCAAGCCAGCGTAGCCGATGTCTCTTAATTCGCACTTTGTTAATGTCATCGTATATCTTGTACAGCTCATGGTTCCATGGACTGCTCGTAACGCCAACTCATCAGATGACGGGAATGATGAGTGACTTGTAGAATTTGGTCTTTGTTCGTCGAGAGAGAAATTTACTTCTTGATTGCCTACTCAGTCCGAATCAGCACCTGTTCGCATGAGTTATTCTACGTTGGATTTCAAGGCTGACGGCTGTTTTTAGTGTTAATGTTGGTTCCAAGATAGACGAAAACCTTAAGCAAAGTCTTAAGAAAGACCTTAAGCACTTTTTATATTTTCAACTGCCTGTCTCGTGCTTTTGTCTTTAAGGGAAAAAAATTTTAAATAAGGAATAATTTCTTCTTGTTCGTCTTTGATGCTTGTTCAAGCAGTAATGAGTCAATCAGTCAAAAAACTGTCAGAGAACTGTCCGATCGCACTCATATAATGCGAGATACGGATTACTAAGGGCATCTATTACTAGTGGATTTCTTCATATTAGCCTTGTAATTGAGACCGTGGCGACACACGCCCGTAGAATGGGGCTAACAGATCGAGAAGATTGCAGGAAATGTTCTGCGCAGGATACCAGGGAAATACTGAAGCATCTCTTGTGCACTTGTCCTGCATTGGTAAGACTACACAATCATCTGTGGTCTCGCAATATGGTACACTGGTGGATGTATCGATAGTGAGACCGCAGAGGTTGTTAAAATTCGAGTCAAGCGCAGACATCCTAAAGGATAACTGCTCCTCATGGACCATGCAACTGAACTCCTTCTGGTATCGCAAAGGACTAAAACTGATCTCTGCGTGGCTTATTGGTGTACCAGATTAACCTAACCTAACCTATATTGGAGTGCTCCACATATTTACTGACAAGCACAAACCACAGGATCTTAGAACAAAGTTGAAGCAAAATTTCGGCTTTAATTTTAACACAAAACGGTGCTTTAACAAACTTTTCAAATCTTATTATGTGTGGTTTTCTATTTGAGTGCATGTGTGTGGGTGGGCGCCTAAGTGTAGGCGACTACTCGAAAGTTCAACAGGAAGTGCACAGAAAGCGTTGGCTTTGCACAATCGACTTGACAAATGTATAAAACGTTTATATGTCTATGTGTATACTTATATGTGTGTGTACTTGTATATGTGTTTTTGTACACATAAGTATGTATTTGTACATCTTCTTTGCGAAGCAAACGCTATTGTGCATTATTGTTGTTCTGCCAGCGCGCGTATTTGTTGTTATTATGCCCATCACTCTTTGCAGCGCTTAGTAAACAAAGCACAAAAGAAGCTGCCGAGTAGCAAGCAAAGCGTCAGCAAAAGCCAGTAGCTGCTGCAGCAGCGGCAGTAAACAATGGAAATTATTGAACTCAGGCAAACAAGTGGGAGTCACAGCCAGTCACCGGCTTCCGCACTCGAGCATATGCATTTCCAAATACGAAACTCAAAAACACAATCTACACATATGAATGTGTTGTACCGTTACAACATGCGCATGCGTGTGTGTGTATGTGCGCTTTGTCGCAGAAAGTCAAACAATCAGAATAGACGTATGGCTGGCTGGCGAAAAACGTGATGAAAGCAAGTCAAGTCAAGTTGAGTCAAGTCAACCAGCTAGCGCCTGAAAGTCCTGGAATTCATGGTAGCGAAAATCTCGAAGCGTCAAAAAGTTTAACAAGATTTCGACAACTCAACTGCGACGCAAGTGGCACAGCAACAGAGCAACAGCGGAGGGAGCAACATATTTGTGTCGGGCATAGAAACAAAGCGAGCTAAGGAAGCTAGCCAATTCAAGAATAACAATAAAAACCAATGTGTATGCCGGTGTATATGTGTGTGTGTGGAAGCAAGTAAGCAAGCAGTAGTTACAATACAAATACAATTACAACAAAAAAAGGACTACTAAAAATAGTAACCATGGTTCGAAACACAATGGTTAAACATTTATATATATATATAAATATGTATATTTACTCAAAACAATGGCGAATTGCTGCTTGCTCTCACTTGTATTTGTGTTTACGTTTGCCTTGCGTCGCTTGAGATTTGTCATGGTAATAAGCATACATATACATATAGTTAGAAGAGAGCTGCTTGCCAAATCCATAACTTTTCGAACACGACATATTGCTAAGAAAACATTTTCGTACTCAGCATAGTCTTCTAGTAGCATCGGAGGCGAGCTTGAGCTTACCTGCCTTTATGTTCTAACAGCGGTCGAGCTCTGGCAGCCAATATCAGAATTTCAAGTGAGTTTGCGACTTGCAAATTCATCTTTTAGATTTCATCAGCCATTCTAAAGCGATAAAAATTGAGTAGGAACGTTCATTTTCATTTAAAAACCCCAGCTGCACACCATAAATAGGTTGAAAGTTCGGTTTAGAGTTTCTAAGTGACATTTATATGTATATAGGGTTGCTTTGAGAGCGTGTGTTTAAAGTCTTTTTTGGCTCTCTATACAATGATGTGTAAGTTTTTCACGTATATCCGATTAAAAGTGAATTTAAACAGGACGAAACTGGGACTGAAGGTTATTATAGTTTCGGTGCAACCGGACAACTTGGATTTGATTGGGTTTTCATTAGAAATAGTGTCATTTGGGTCAAGATATTTTTTGCCAAGTCGAGAACATCATTATATTTTGGCATAACAGGTTAATTGAAAAATCACACCCGACACATACTAGATGACGCTACTAGAATTAAATCTATATGCTTTTAGTTAGCCCTAATCTTCCAAAGACGCGTTTATAAATTTGACAGATGTTGAGTCATTAGTTTGTGATTTATATCCATTTGAGTCAAGCAACTTTTTTTATTTAAAAAAAAATGGACAAAAATGTACTTAACGTTTTGATGGAAAATTGCTCTTTGAAGGCCAAAAATACAGTTGAACTTGGCTTAATGACTAGTTTCCAAACACTGCCCAGGAAAATCGAGCATCTAAGATTGGTATACAAAGTTTAGACGTGGTAAAAAAAGGCATTGGAGGCAGGGAACGCCTCCTACAAAATCGATTTGTTTTCGTATATTTCTAATATAACTACAAATATTAAGCCCCAAATCCCGTCCAGTGCTCACTATTGATGTCGCTCAAAGTATTTTAATCCATTTTCTCAAAAGTAGTGTTGCTCAAAGTTTCGGCACGATCCTGACAAAACTACAAAAGATCTTCGGGATCTATAACATGCTTAAACACCAGGTATTATGAAATGCAAAAGTTTTCCATACAAGAACTTGATTCCGATCGTTCAGTTTGTATGGCAGCTATACATATGTTATATTGGTCTGATATCGGCAGTTCCGACAAATGAGCAGCTTCTTGAAGAGAAAATGAAGTTTGCAAAATTTCAAAACGATATCTTAAAAACTGAGGCACTATTTCGTATATATACAGACAGACGGATGGACGAACAGACGGTCGGACAGACAGACAGACGGACACGGCTAAATCGACTCAGCTCAACATACTGATCATTTATATATATACTTTATAGGGTCTCGGACGCTTCCTTCTGGGTGTTACAAACTTCGTGACAAACTTAATATACCCTGTCCAGGGTATAAAAATTAAAATTAATATGCATATGTACATATATTTTTTTTTTTATTTTCTTTATCCATTAAACTGCCAGCTTCATTAAGCATATTTCAGTAAATGTCAGTGACATTCTGTGACTTTTTAATGTGAATATTTCAACATTGAAAACTGTAGTGACACTGACAGCCAGTCGGACGTGAGTGGAAAAAATACAAATGATATTAAAAATGCAATGAGAATACAAAAGAAGGTGTGAAACGAGTAGAGAATAAAGGTGAAATAGAAGAATTTTTAAGTTTTTCGAAATTGATTAATACTGAGAACTATTGTAAAGTTTGCTTGAGAAAGCAATACTATTGGTTATAGCGAGATTTAATTCTTAAATTGGGTTTCTTGAGATTAAATGCAGTAAAAAGGAAAAATATGAAGAAATTTTTAACATATTCTCATACAAACTGATACATGAGAGGTTATTCGTATATATCCATATGTAGCATTTAAAGTTTTTTCCACATAAGATACTCCAAAAGGTCGCTTACTATATTTCCTACACACATACATACATACATACATATGTACGTCTTAAGCATATCAAAAATGCCATTAAAACATTAGGCTTCACATCTAGAACAAAATAAAGACACAGAAAAACAGATATACGAGAAAACTACGATAAAATGTCCATACATACATACATGTATATAGTCATGTGGAGAAACACTCGTGCCATGCTTAACAATATGTAACTATGTCATATATGTATGTATGTATATATGGTACAGCGTGTTGATAAGTAATATTATTTGACACTTCAACAGCAACAAAAAAGCAGAACACAGACGACGACAGAAGAAATGTTACTATGTACATACATAGTAAGTACATATGTACATGTATTTCTAAATGTCTAGCAGACGCTGGCGAAACAAGAGACGACAAATCACGGACAGAATTAGCAATGGCGTAGCATTAATGGAATACATATTGAAGAGGCGATGGAGGATGTACACATATAGACATACTCCTACATGTACATGTAACTACGTTTGTATGTGTGTAAGTGTAATAAGAGCAGAGCGGTTAACAAAGAAGCATCAAGACTGTTGTGGGTGAGCATAATTGTTTGACTTTCTCATTTAAGATTACACAAGCAACAATCGTGGTATGCTTGTCATTACATGGCATATAGTCAAGATGTTACAGTAGAGCGCTGCTTAAATGGACTGTTGATTAGTTCGAAGTCACAGTACGTGTTCTAAGCTGTACTAATTGAGCAAAGCGTTCAACTAAATAGCCAAGGGGTCTATTAAGTGATATCACCGGATTATTATGTTTATAAGAAATCAAGAATTTGTATAATATAAGTTGAAAACTACTGTATGCGGTATTTAAACAAGTTCAGAAAACCAAAAAAACCTGTCTATCTCTATATTAGGAAAATCTAGTGCTTGAAAATCGTCATTTTGACACCGTAGAGTTAGAAGAGAATCTCAACATCTCTTATGCAACGACGCAACACATGGTGGTTAATGTTTTGGGTATGAAGCGTGTCAATGTTTTTTTTTAAATAAAACAAAAACGATTCAGGATATCAAAGAAGTTTTTGCATGGCCACCACGGGTACGCCTGTAAAAATCCAGATGCTGAACCTAATCTTCGACGGTTTTCAAGCATGCCGATACTGCTGCAAATTCACGTTCGTTATTCGAACGAGAATTTACGTGGACTTGACGTAGTCTCACAGGAAATAGCCTAACAGCTTTAAATCACATGATCGATGCGGACAATTGACTGGGCCATTTCGTGAAATAACAAATTCACCAAACTTGGTTTGCAATAAATCGATTGTGACTTTCGCTGAGTGGCTAGTGGTGTCCTGTTGGAACTAAATATTGTCCAAGTCCATATCATCCAATTCGGGCCAAAAATATTCTGTTATCATTGAGCGATAACGATCCCCATACACAGTCACGTGCTGGTCTTGATCATCACGGAGGAAGTACGGCCCAATGACGCATACGAGTACGACGTAATTTTTTCGGGATGCAATGGCGACTCATAGAGTACGTGTGGATTGCTGCCTGACCAATAACACATACTTTACATATTGACGAAGCCATTTAGTCAGAAATGAGCCTGATCGCTGAAGATGATTTATCGATGAAAATACGGATAATTTTCAAGTTGTTGCTCAGCCAATTCGCGAGCATACGACGGTTCTGGTTATCAATCGGCTTCAGTTCTTACCTCAATTTGATCTTGTAAGGATATAGGCCAAGATCTTTTCGCAAAATTCGCTGCAACGTCGTCACAGATAGCTCCAACACTTGGGAACGACGTGTGAGAAACTGATTTGGGTCTTCCTCAACTGATGCGCTGGCGGCAACAATATTCTCAACACTACGGGTACTTCTTTGTCTCACTGGTACGGGAACATTTTGTACTGTGCCTGTGGATTAAAATTTTTCCACTAGATGCTCAATTGCTGATCTTCCAGAAAGATTTGACAAACATAAATTGTTGGCAAGAGTTGCTCTGCGTTGGATTTCGATGATGACATTGTTGATGGTGTAGAGGTTGTTTCCAAGATAGACGAAATTATCTACGACTTCGAAGTTTTGACGTGGAAGCCAAGTCGCGAGTGGGATGACTGTTTGTTTGATCACAGGAGATATTCCGTATTGCCTTCTTTCACTACCAGATCCATTACGCTGACTTATCCAGTATGGAGGAAGCCAACATACGCCAGTGCTGTTTTAAATAAAAGTGGAGCCACGTGTAGGCCCCACAGGAACACATTTTTTATAAGAGTTTCCTTTGACTTCCACAACCTTAATGATAGTTAAAACTTGTGTTAGAGAATTTAACCTTCCGACATACAAATCAGCTGGTAAAATTCTATATTATATATTTTTCGAATCAAAAACCCTCTGGCGGTTCTAAGAAAGAAAAAAATTTATTTGAAGAGACTACATCGCCGTTGTACTCGTTTGTTACGAAAAATAGATAAAAGAAGAAGACCTTAAAATGAAATCAGATGCTCAGAAAATACTAGACAGAAATTAAATTTCATTGAAAACTAATCATTTCAACAGCTACCCCAACGCAGTGAAAACTTCCACGTCTAATCAACGATGATTTTATTGGAAAACTCATCGCTGTCAAGCTAAAATGTCATACATTAATTAACACCCGCATAGGGAATTGCGCCTTAAATATTTTATAATTATTTACGCATTCATTTAGAAAGATTTTTTTTTTTTGCTTCAGCTTTCTTGGTCATCACTGCCTTTTTTGTATGCCCTACATACTTCATAATGACCTGTGCCAGATGTAATTGAGTTTTATATTCATTACTTGACATGAAGCTACCCGTTGGTGGCGCACTCATGCCAACTAGACTGGAACAATAGGGACGACCTGATGGTGATACTAAAACCCCGTGCAAGCACAATGTAATGACTTTGGTAATTACAACAAGAATAATAATAAAAAACAAAAAAGAAATTACAAAAAATATAAAAAATCAGCAAGACATTACAACAAAAGCGAACAGCAATAACAATGTAGACGTAAAGGAAAGTAATAAAGACAAGACTAACCATGACGTTGCAGTGTCTGTGAAATTATTGGTCAACAGTTGTGAGGTTGAGTTCACGAAGACCGTGCAAGAGAAAAATTTGGAGACAGCAAAGGACAATGGCGTATTTAACAAATGAACACATGCAAGAATGTCGTATGAGAATGCGAGAGTGATAGTAGTGTTGAAAAGTCGCCTGTTTGTCGGAAGAATTGACAATGAAGTCACGACCACAGCCTCACTACTTCGATGATGATGACATGATGATGACGGAGAGGTGATGTGACCAAGCAGAGGGCACCAAATTCGAAGAAGATGAGGCAGAAAGCATGCCTTGTTGACTGCATTGACGACAATTTCGTCTATGACAACCTAAAAACATGGATGCGAAGCGGAAACTGTCATGACGCATGGGGGAAATTTTGTGGCGAATGACAGGTGTCAAAGAGTGTTGATGTTAATAGCTTATGCTGGCTTGATGTCAATCAGTGTTTCATGTTCATATTATTATTAATGCGGTGACGGTAATTATTTTGATAGTTAACATGCCTTTTGTAGCCGTTTGATTGATTAATGCGGTGTTAATTTAATTTTCAATGAATGGCGTCAAGTTATGTTTTAACATACATACATACATATGCACAAATATATAAGATAAATAGCAAACAAAACAAAGGAATTTCGTTTAAGAAAGGAGGGAGATGGTAACCAAAGCTTTTTAAATTATACTAATCTACTATAGGGTTACCACCATTTATTTTTAAGAGTTGTAATTTATTACCTAATATTCGAAAAAGTTTAAGATAAATGCTGAAAATATTCAAAAATAGTAAAATTTTAAATTAAAACTATATAGGGTTGCCAGATTGTTGTTCGAAGAAAATATGATTAATATGAAATGCATACGGAATTTTCAAAATTCGTATATAAAATGCTGCAAAAATTCAAAAATAGTTAATTATTAAATTAAAAACTAAATAAGGTTGCCAGATTCTTTTTCGAAGAAAATATGATTATTAAAAAATGCATACGGAATTTTCAAAATTCATAAAAAAAAATAGTTGGTTTTTAAATTAAAAATTAAATAAGGTTGCCAGATTCTTTTTCGAAGAAAATATGATTATTATGAAATTCATAAGGAATTTCGTATACAAAATGCTTCAAACATTTATAACAAATTTATACAAATATTTCGGTAGCAGTGCTACCATATTTGTGATTTTTCTTTTTTTTCAGAAAATGTATATAATGAAAAATAAACGAACTATAATAAACGAAATGCTTGGAAATTTCAAAGAAAAACGACTGAAAATCTTTAAAAATAGTTTAGTAGAAGTGTTGCCATATGATTTTTTAGAATAATGTTGTCATATTTACATATATTATGAAAATTGAAAATACATTCTCTAAGAATTTTGTTTATTTCATTATACATTTAAAATATTTTAATTTCAAAAATATGTATTTCCGAATTATAGAGTTGCCAGATTATTTGATTCACGAAAATGCATGTTATGAAAAAATAATGAGTAGTAAATAAAAAAAATTATAAAAATTTCAAAAAAATAGTTTAGTTGTAGTGCTGCCATATGATTTTTTTATGAAAATACATATGTATACACAAGGTTTAAAAAAAATGTTCCATGAAAAAGAAAACAGTTGCCAAACATAACTTTTAATTCAAAAATGTACGGATTGAGAGCAGTCGTACTAACACAAGTAATATACGTCAAAACCAAATACTCACATTCAAAATCTACGCAGAAACTTACAAAGACAAAAAATGTTATTCCAAGGTGCCAGCCGCTATAATGGATTGGTGAAGAGTCTCCCATAAAGGCGGAACGCTTCTTCACTTTTCTGTAAAGTGATTAAAACTGGGGCAAAAATGCACCACGAGGATGTAGAAGGCATACTCTTTTCGATAAAGAGCATTGGGTCTTCCAGCATACAATACAAACGTGGCTTAAAAACAATATACCTGCTCTCGTAAGCTGTTTGTGGTCAGAGTTGAGAAATATGGCCTGTCGAATACCCCACAGAACGTGGGAGAGTCTCAACAAATCTTTCGTTCGAGCAGCGAGATCATTACCAAGTTAACTTATATGTTACATATGTACTCGATCACTTTTAACATCAACAAAACAATTTCATATCGTAAAATGAAACTAATTTTTTCCCCAAAAAAAAAAATGAAAAATAATAACAATATCAATTAATTAGCACCTTAAGAGAACCGTATCCATATCCTCAGCGGTTCTCGACAAAAAAAGATGTAATGTTTTGATGAATTTCAAGTTTTGTTATCTGATCTAGTTTCTCTAAGGGATTCAGTGATGCAATTTAAGCAACAGATAAGAAATAAACACTATGTTCGGCTTCAACGGTCAACTTTTCCCAATAGCATGGCCAGCAAAACCTAAAAGAACAGCAAAAAATCGAAGAACACTACATGAGGATAGATTTCTAAACATTAGAAGAACTACCCCAGTTTCAGTCAGGTATCACGTGTTCGCCTGATTTACCTTCGCATAACTTCTGGCTATTCAGCAAATTCACATAACTCCGAGGACATCGTTTTGACCCAATTGAGAATATAAAAGCTGAATCGAAGAAGGCGTGATGGCCATCACGATGAAGGATTTTTCCAAGTGCTATGATGACTGGAAAATTCGTTGGCAGAAGTGTATTGCAGCGGGAGGGGACTACTTTGAAGGAGATGAAATGGACAAAATTCTATTTTCAAATTATCAATTCTGATCACAGTAGTATTCTGGAGAACGTACAATAATTGCAATATAGAAGTTGTTTATACTATCTGAACAAATTTGACTCGGACTGCTTCATTTAAGCTGCGCGCGCAAATCAAATCGATAGAAAATTATTTTCTAGATTAGTACTTGTACTTGTAGTTTGTAACTATTTTCGAGTTGTGTGAACTTTGATGTCCATATGAAACTTATGGTGTGCTTGGCTGCTGTTTATTTACGAGGCGAAAATGCATGTTGGCATCAGAAAGATATTCTGGCGATATTTACCATGAAAAAGTTAAATTGAGTTTGCTTGAAATTTCGTGTTTCCAGTAATCACGACTAAAGAACTAAATAGCACTAAAGCATTCAGTCAAGATCATGAAGTCGCCGAAATCTGGCCTCTGTGTGGAAACCGTCGTGTTCTCATCGGAAAGATATTCATCAATCGCCTCATTACTGGTGACGATACGTACATAGGTTTATTAATAGAACCGAAACCAGAAAACCAAGTCAATTCGACGAAATATCAAGGTGCTGTTCATTGTTTTCTTTGATTACTATGATATAGTTCACCATGCATTTATTCCACATGGTTAAATCGTAAATAAGGAATACTACTTAGTATCGAATTTTTTTCAAGCATGAAACATTAGCCATCACTCAGCCATTCTATTCGCCAGATTTGGGTTTCTGTGATTTTTTCTGTTTTCCATTCACTAGATGTACTGAAGGCCCTCCTAGCAGAGGCTTATAACAAGTGAATAGAAAATGAGATTAAACGTTGGCATGCCTGTATTATCTCAAAAGAAAGTAGCAGTAGTTATAGAAAGATTTTTCTAAGCACTAAGTCTAAAGTAACCGTCCAATATCTCCTGAGTTCAACCACCGAGCAGTAAAAATTTACCCTAACTTTAGTTCTAGTTGTAGATATGTCTGGCATAGCACAAAAGTTGATTAACTTTATGTAGAACGATCATTACATATTTCTCACTCTCCATGCCATCTTCTCAACTCATCTCAGCTAACAAACTTAAGTTTGTTCCACAGCTCTCACTTACACGCTGCAGCCAAACCCACTTTGTAAGATTTTCGCAAAAACAAATTACGCATTTCTAAATGTCCTTAAAACACTACTAACGCGTTCGTTATAACTTTTGAAATTTAATTTACACCATTAAAATGGTTTAGTTGTAAAGGAATTGCCGCTTGTAGTTGGTTGTAGTCGGTTCATAGTTGGTTGTTTGTTGGCGGTGTTGCTATGTCATGTTGTGATGCATTGCGTTTTCTCGTTTAGCAATACTGGTTTCGTCGTGCCGGATGACATTAGCCAAGTTAGAGTGCAGACATTACAAATTTAGACACACTCTGCAGTTACGGTTACTAATATTTACAAATGTATCCATCTAAAGGGGATGTGGTTCTGCATAGCAGTTTGGGTAATATATTCTTGGGAGGGTATATGCGAATCTATGTAACATCGTGGATGCTTGTAATAGTGTCTTTGCACCAGCAGTGGCGACTGCAGGCGCTTTGAGACTATATTATGATGCCTAAGGCAAAATAAAATAATTTTCTTCCAATTTGTATTAGTTTATTAAGACCTTTTTGCTCCTACTGTCCACTGTATCTGTAAGCAACTGTCCCACTATATTTGTACATGTGCTCATAAATTTGGCTTTTCAAACTTTAAAATTCCCGCGACAAAATTATTATTCTCCGAAACTTTTTTTTATTATTATTGAAAAAATTCCAAATTTCAAATCACTATGTTTAATCGTCTAATTTTGATCATCAAACTTGTCGCAAATATTTTAAAGTTTGAAAAGTGAACTTTCTGAATATGTGACGGTTATTTTTGAGAAACGAAAGTTTGTTGGTGAAATTTTAGTTCGAATGAAAAAAGGAAAATTCCTAAGTTAAATGTATGGCAACCTAAAAAAAATAGCGAAACTCTAGAGTTAAGCTACAGTGCCTGGCTCAAAAAGTTTTTTTGAAGCACCCTAATATATGTATACATATATAATGGTTTGTCAAAAAAGTCTTGCGGTATTTTTATTGATTTTTTTTTTTATTGAAATTGAAATGAATTTTTGATGACTCATGCCCAGCTCTCGACCGATGCTACGGCTGCTACTTTGCTGGTCTCTTTCGACCAATTCAGCGATTTTATCGCAATTTTCGACGACAGGCCTTCCGGAGCGTGGCGCATCTTCGACCACCTCTACACCAGAACGAAAACGTCGAAACCATCGTTGTGCGGTGGAAATGGAAATTGTATCGGGTCCATAAACTGCACGAATTTTATTGGCGGCTTGAGATACATTTTTGCCTTTATCGTAGTAGTACTGTAAAATATGCTGTATTATCTCTTTATTTTGCTCTATGTTTGTGACGCTATAACTCACCACGAACGACTTAAAAGAAAGACAATCAATCAAGCGCGTGAAATGAGCTTTCCAAAAAGGTATAGCATGGCCCGATGCGACAAATAAAACTAGAACTACGCGCTTTCAGCGCCAACTAGCGAAAATACCGCAAGACTTTTTTGGCAACCTATTATATATATATATATATATATATGTATATACTATAGTTTTCAATGTAAGATTCAAATCCACTTCTATGCAAAGGGATTATAAATGACTGTTTTCAGAATGAAGGAAATGTACTTTGCTTAAGAGAGGAAATAAAAATTCTTGTCAAAGGCAAGAAGATGTATTTGGCACAGACAGCATGAGTGTATCATATCTGACAAAAACTGAACGATCATGGTAAATTTGGGAAATAAAGGATATAGGCATTGTAAAACAAGTTATTTTATATATTTATGGCGGTATAGCATAAGTTAAAGAGTGTAGGTTATCTCGAAACGTAATCTATTTCACTTACCAGTTATGGATTGTAGTTAATCCTACACAAATTGTGTCCCCTTTCTCTCTCTCTCTCTCTCTCTCTCTCTTTATAATCAATTCATGCGTTGGGTATTTTTTATTCAATAAATATTTTACGAAATATTAATAGATAATCTAAATATGCTAAGCACACATATTTCTATATATATATATATCTTTTTTTTCTGCTTAGAAGCGTTTTAGGGATATGCTGGATGGTCAGCCTTATTTATATAACTGCATAAATATGCTTAAGGATATTTTCACTTGCAATAACGATTTTTTTGATTTAGTTATAATACTATATTTTTAGATATATGCCACTGTGTTTCACTTTACCACAATTTTGTTATTGTGTGTGATTATTTAATGGAATTTTGATTTTTTAACACTTTTATTATTTTTGCTTTGATTTGTTGGTATATAACTGCTTGCGGTTGTTAATATTTAGCTTTTTGTTGTTGCTGGTATATAACTTTTTGTGTTTGTTTGCTTCTACTCTGTCGATTTATTTTGATTTTTGTAAATATTTTGCAATTGTTTCGAAGACTTTTCGGTAGTGAATTTTGTTGCTACTGATTTGTTGATAAAACTGGCTCGCGGTGGCTATAGTTTGTGGGGTAGCCAAACTATTGCATATTTTTGCTTTTAATATAAATATTTTGCCTCTGTTTTTTGAACGTTTTGTTGGTTAATGGTTGCGCTGAACCCTCACCTGTACGGTTTTGGTTATAACAATTGTTATTATTTTTCTTAACCTCTGCAGTTTCAGTTAAAACAGTTGTTATTATTCCTCTTGGAAATTTTGGTGTATTCTCTAAAGTTATTTTAGTCGTGGTTTTCACTTTACGGTTTTTTTTTTTTAACTTTTAGGTTTGTTTCTTTGCCTGCTTTCAATTTTATTTTGTATCAGTTTGTTAAAACAATGCTTTGGTTGTTGTATTTTGTTGATGCCAATGTTATTGTATTTGATTTTTGTTTTTGATTTACTGTTGCAGTTTTTAGTATGGCGCTTCAAAAATACCAAGCACTTCTTGATTTTCTGCCAACTCGTCTGCACTACTATTGAGGCAAAACTTGTGTATTGAAAAATAATGGCTGTGTTATTATTATTTTTGTTTTGAATTTCACTAACTTTATTCAGTTGGAAATTTTCATTTTTTTTTCAAATGATTTTTTAACAATTTTTTTTATTTTTTTGAATTTTTCAAAATAATTTTTTTAATTTTTTTTTTTTTTGTGTTGGAGATATTTTCAAGCTTTTCTATATATCCGTAAATCTCCGCATTTATTATTATTTTTTATTTTTTTTAATTTTTCAAAATAATTTTTTTACACTTTTTATATTTTTTTGTGTTGGAGATATTTTCAAGCTTTTCTATATATCCGTAAATCTCCGTATTTATTATTTTTTATTTTGTTTTGAAAACACTTTATCATTAAATATCTTTATTCACGATTTCGTTTTGAAATTTCTTTTTCATTATATTTCTTTATTCTTTACTTTTTATTATGTTTTGAAATCACTTGATCATTAAAATTCTTTGTTTTTGTATTGTATTTTGAGAGTTCCTTATCACTCAAGCTCTTCTTCCATTATTTTTTATTTTAATTATTTTAGTTTTGAAAATTATTTCTTTATTTTTCGCTATTCTTCAATTTGTCGTTATTCGTTTAATACATTTTCAGTTGCTTTTTGTTTAATTTTAATAAATTTTTACTCAACTTTTTTGTGTTTTTTCGTTAAACTGCAACGATTTTGATTGGTATTTTGCACAAGTTTTAATTTTATTTATATTTTTAATTTTATTTCCTTCTGAATATTTCACTTTTTGTAGACATTTTGATTCTAGCTCATTTTTGGATAAATTCCGTATTTATATTTTAAAAATCTGGAAATAAAATTTGCTATTAAAATGTTTTTCGTATTACTTATGTTTATTTTTAGGTTTCGAAAATTCGGAAATTTTATTTTTGTGTTAAATTTTTTTTATGATTTACGTAAATTTTTATTTTTGTTTTGTATGCTCAAGTTTTTTAGCGGCCTTCTATCCCGTTTTTTGAAAGTCGCGCAAATTCATTTGCTGGTTTAGTTTGATTTGTTCAAAATATATTGTTTTTCTTTATTTGCAAAAAATGCTGCTTAATCTGTGTTATATAGTATAATGCAAACTAAAAAATTGGTTTGTTTTCTTAATATTTTAATTTATTTTGCTGTATTTTCAATTTTAGTTTCAACTTTTTAATTGTTTTGCTATACTGTTGTATTGAAGTCTATGCTCCTTTTTCAAAAATGTAAACTTATAAAGATTTTAGTAGAATTTTTTAACTCTTACCTACTGTTTCTTGACTGGTTAGATTTCAGTAGTAGTGAAGCGTGATTTCGAATTTTTCAATTTTTATTCATATTTTTAAACATTTTCCTCAGTAATATATTTCAAATTTTTTGATACTAAACTTTGCACTTTTCATTCACATCTTTAAATTTTCGCTCTTTTTTCATAAATGTGCTTTGTTTTTTTTTAATTTTAAATTTTTTTAAGATTTTAGTAAAACTTTTCTTTTGAACTCTTATCTGCTTTTCCTTGTTCTGTTAGATTTCAGTGGTCGTAGAAGATGACTTTGAAATTTTCATTAAAATTTTTAAACTTTCAGTGAACAATTTCTTGTTTTCTTGTTTATTACTAAATTTTTTGCTTTTCACTAAAAACTATATTTCTTGTAATTTTTTGTAATTTTTGTTCGAAGCAGTTTTATTTTTCGCTTACAGTTTTTGAAATTTGTTTCAGCTATCACATAACCTCGTTATTTGTGGATTTTGAAATAATTGTTTTCTAATGTTTAGTGCAGTGTATTATTCTTGAAATTTATGTATTGATTTCATTTTGATTTTTGTTTTGCAATTTTGTATTATTGTTCTTATTTTGATGTTTAAATTTTTTATTTTCTGGTTTTTATTTTATTTTATGAAAACAATATTTTCATAACTAATTTGCTTTGATTTTGTTAATTTCTGCGGTACTAATATTCGTATACAATTTTTGTTGAGAACTGATTTAACATTGCCAGCATTTTTGTTGTCAATTGCTTTTACTTTCTTCGTCTTTCGCTCTTTCTCTGTCTGTTTATATATGAAAATATTTTTTAATAATTTTCTAAATTTTTATTTTTTTATTTTTGCAGCTTATTGTTCCATTTACGATTCTTCGTACTTTTGTTTTATAATGTATAAAAAAACTTCCAAGCTGCTTTTACACAAAACTTGCATGTCTCTGAGCAGTTTAACTGTTGAGTAAGATTTTTTTTTATAATTTTTTAAATTTTAATTCCGGATATTAAAACTATCTCCAACATAAATAATGAAGAAATATTTATTGTAGTGTTGAATAAATGTTTTCGAAAAACTTTTGCAAAGATGTTTTTTATTTTAATAATTTTTTTTATTTCAATTTTTGCCCATATCGTTTTTAATTAACAATTTTATTAGCTCATACCAAATACATTTCTATCCACTTTACATATTTTACTTCTTTGTATGTTCTATCAAAGAATTTTCCAATTATTTTTGAGCTGCAAATTGAATTTTTTTTATACTGCTATTAGATAGACGAGAATTGCACTGCGACCTTGGGTCTATAATGCCAATATTGTGTTAGTATTATTTTTGAAGAATTTTTTATTTCCAGTAAACATATATGTATGTATATACAGCTTTTAGTTATTACTAGAATTTGGCAATAAATTGCAATTAAGAATTTTTAAATTTTTTGTTTCCTGCTTTCACTTTAATCACTTTTGTAACGCTTTTTCTGCTTTTTCACTGTTCAAATATGCTGTGATTTATTTTTAAATATTTTCAGTTATATTTTAATTTTATTAAAATATTTTTCTACGTTTAAGTATTTCACATAAGGCTGAAATATATTTTTTAAATACTTTTAATTATTTTCAAATTATTTTTGTTCTTCCCACTGAAAGAATGCTGTAATAAATTTTTTAAATTTTTAAAATTATTTTTACTTATATTTCAATTATTTGCAAATAATTTTTGTTTTTGTCTTTTTAGTTGCAAATAATTTTGTAATATATTTTAAAATATTTTTATTTATTTTTCAAATATTTCAATATTATTTTCTGTCTTCTTACCCAAAGAATTCGGTAAATACTTTTTATTATTTTTCTGTCAAATCCATTTTTTAATTTTTTCACTTGCAAATATTTCTGTAATATATTTTTTCATAATATTTGTAATTAATTTCCATTAGTTGCAAATATTTTTTTTTGTGTTTTCACTTGCAAATAAATCTGAAATAATTTCGTTTTTTCTTTTCTCTTGCAAATAAATATGTAATGTATTTTTTAAAAATATTTTTAATTATTTTTGAAATATTTCACAATTTTTCCTTTTTTGTCTTCTCACCCAAAAAATGAGTAAAAATTTTTTTAAAATACTTTGAAAAATTTTTCCACACTTCTTATGCTTTTTTTCACTTGCAAAATGTTTCTCTAATATATTTTTAAAATATAAATAAAAAACATTTTAATTTATTTTTCAATCGTATCCAAACTATTTTTCACGTTGCTAATAATCCATTTGCAATTTTGTATTAATTTGTTATGAACATTTTTCAATTTTACTTCATTTCAACATCAAAAAAGTATTTTTTGTTTTTATATTTTAAACACGTAAAATTTAAAATTCACGCAAATTCAAACTTTGTAATAATTTTTTTAAATTTACCACTTATGGCTGCATCGCGCATTTTTCAGCCAAAACCACAGAGAGCACTAAAGCGGCCTGCTATCGCTTTTTTTCTCGAAAATCGCGCAAAATTATTTGCTTTTTAATCACATCCTTTTATTTTTAAAACAACTTCAATACTCACATACTTCAGCTATTACCGCATACGCTGCAATTTTAATTAATTTTTCCGAACTTCTGTATATTTTCAAACTTTCTAAATTTCAATTAATTTTCAACGCGAAAATTAACACGCAAAAATTACAAATTTACAGCAGCAAAATTTTTGGTTGGAGCGCCAATTAACACACCAAACTATTTGCAAATTTTCACGCGCTGCAACAAAACACAAATTCACATTAACCCGCCTGGGCTAACACACACATACAAACACAAATGCGCTGCTGTGTGTCGTTGTTGGTATACATATATACATATATATATATGGCTGTATGTGTTGTATAGACAGCTTGAAGACCACAAATTACGCGCCACAATCACTAGCACAGCGCGTTGTCAGATTACGTCGCCGGCAGACGAACACACACACACACATACGCGCCGCGCGCTCGTTTGCGGGTACAACGGGTGGTATGCGTAACACAATTTGAAGCGGCGCGTCACACCACGGCGTCGGTTGCGATTAGTTGCGGCAAAAGCTTTAGCACTTTTTTCGTTTTCGTTTTTTTTTGTGCGGCGCGCTCTCTGCACCCCCGCTGTGCGCTACGAATACTGCCACGGGGGTTTG
This sequence comes from Bactrocera tryoni, assembly GCF_016617805.1. Lineage (NCBI taxonomy): Eukaryota > Metazoa > Arthropoda > Insecta > Diptera > Tephritidae > Bactrocera > Bactrocera tryoni. The sequence goes on along the minus strand of NC_052500.1, from coordinate 66,554,736 downwards.
TTGACCCAAGTGTGTGCCACGCTAAGCGCTAAGCTGGAGCGTGTAGCTGCGTTGTATGTGTGTGTGCGCGCGCTAGTAAAATGCCACAACTTGATTTATGAAATTCCAGCAGGAAAATTAAATAATTTACTTGATTTTTTGTTGTTATTTCAGAAATGAAATTTCTCTTACCGCTAAGTGTTGAGCGCGAATTTTAATGACTTAATATTTTTAACGGCGTAATTTTGCATATAAAATATATTATTGCCTTTTTATGACAATTGATTTCAGACGGCGAATTTCACTGTTTTTACGTTTATGTTTTGAATGCGAAACTTCACTTTTAATAACTTAGGCGCGTACGAGTATTTCCAAAAGCCATTAGCTGGCAGTCAGTCTTATGCTAGCGTACACAAACAAAATTTTTACTGCAATGCACGCTGTTAAATTTAAATTGCTGTGGCAACACGCGCACGCAAGCAGGCAGACACAGACACACGCGCGCGTGCCAATGCTGTGTAATTGCCGCTTTAAAGGTAAGAATTACTGCCACGCACAAAATGCTTTTCAATGCCGGAGGAATCGATTTTTTACGCGCAAATTTCTATTACTTTCCCACAACCAAGTAATATGTTCAACATTCTACCGTTATACACATTTGTGGTAAAACATTAAATTTTGATATTTTTTTGTACGCGCGTTTTCGCTTTACTTGTGATATATTTAAATTTGTTTAACTTTACTTATACGCACAAATTTAACGTGCTTTTCGCTTGAGCGCTTTTATTCAATCAGCAACGGCACGAGAGAGCAGGTACCCAACGATGAACTGAATTGTGTGTTGCATGCCTAACGTAAGCAATGCCAGTTGACATTCTGCTTTTAGGCGCGCAATAGTGGGAAATTTCAGCATTGCGTGCGCCCAACATAACTACAGCGTGCATGTTTTTGGTTGTGCGCTCAAAAATTCATGTAGCAAGTTGAAATGAGAAAATTTCCCTGCAGGGAAATTTTTGTTTTATACATGTAAATACACGCAAAGTACTAGTAAGTTAGAATACGCAAAAAATAAAATGCATTGAAGGCGTACAAAAACTGGGAAATTTAAAATTTTCGTTTTAAAATATATATAAAACGCATGTTTTATATACCTCCAGAAAATAACGTGCGTTTGAAAATTTCCCAACACAAACTCTGCAGGGAAATTTATGTTTTATAAATGTAAATACGCGTACAGTACTAGTAAGTTAGTGTACGTAAAAAAGAAAATATATTAAAACATTACAAAAAATTTCCGCGCTGGGAAATTTAAATTTTTGTTTCAAAACACATATAGAATGCACAAATCATCATGCTACATATTACCACAACATATAACTTGTATTTGAAAATTTCCCATCAGAAGGGAAATTTGTAGAGCAGCCTTTAATACACAGAAAATCTGTTAAATACTTTGTGGTTGCACAAATCATCATGCTACATATTACCACAACATATAACATGTATTTGAAAATTTCCCATCAGAAGGGAGCAGCCTTTATCACACAGGAAATCTATTAAATTCTTTGTGGCTGCACAAATCATCATGCTACATATTACTACAACATATAACGTGCATTTGAAAATTTCCCAAAGCAAGGGATATATGGAAAGCAGCGTTTAATACACAGCAAATCTGTTAAACACTTTGTGGCTGCAAGCTGCACATTCGTTTTGCAGTTAGCCAAACGTGCTTTTGCCGTTACTTTGTAACTATTATCTGCTTTTTTTTGTGTTTGCGCCCCTCGTAATGTGGGTTAAGCATGTGTTTATTAGCTGCGACACCGCCGCCGCTGACACAGCTGTTTTATTTGTGCAGCGTTGATTTGATTCTGTTTGTAAGCTTATGTTTGCGTTTGTTTACGTAAATATAGATTTCTGTGCGAGTGTGTTGGTATGACAAACACACATATATGTATATTACACATATACATATGTATATAGTATATGTATGTATATATGTCACATATGAAGTATATAAACATATCTATGCACGCGTGTATTTTGTTTGTCAACAATGTTGCCGCTTGCTTTTTTATGTTCATATAATCCTCCCTCATTCGCAAGTGTTACACTTACATACATATATACTCACGCATTTCTGCATTACAGTATTATGTCCGTATATGTGTGTGTTTAGCTGCTGTAAGTGTGTGTATGAAAATGTCCCCTTGTAGATTACGTAGTCTCCCCTCATTTATAATATACCGGCGCTGTCATGTTAGTACATACTTATCCCATTCATACTTTGTCACTTTGTACTCTCTAAATGGGTTACAGTAATTCTTTCTTGTTCTTAAAGTTGCTTTAAGCCAAGTTAAAAGCAGGTGTTTAACCCCGTAAGGGCTTTCCATACAGTTGAGCATTTTTCACTTCATTATCGTGTTTTGTTTTCAACAAATTGTTCGAGAACTCGTTCATACAATGTTGTTATGGAAAGAAATAAGCAAAAAGACTAAGAACTATTGGTCAAAAACTTTTATTCTTTGAAGAATAGAACTATTCTAAAACTATTAAACTACTTCCTCAATACTTTTTGAAGGTCTAACTATAAACAATCTAATGCCTTATAAGGAAATATTTTATAGCCCTAGGAATGGGAAAGGTTCCTTTTGCGAATGCGAGCGAAAAGTTTCTAGAATTAGTGCCACTCCAAGTTAGAACTTAAATCTTTCGACAGGGTACATGCAGGTTCCAAAATCTCTCGTAAAAAAACAATAAATCTCAAAATATTTTACAGTTTGCTAAAAAAAAAGGTTTTAAATACCCAGTGAAGTATACAAAAATTTCTCAATAAAAATCGAAAAATTGCTTAAATACTATACCGAAGGATCCTTAATAGAAACCTCAAAACGAGATCCGATATTATTAATGAATGTGGTTTTCAGACGTATGGATTCCAAAGAGGCAGTAGTTTCGGAGTTGCCCTTTTTAACAGGTGTTGCTAGATTTGTATTAAGTTCGATTCGCAGAGTCGGTAATTCGAGCAATCTTGAGTCAGTTTCTTTTTTTATTTTTATTTTTTTGTCGATTGCTGTTTTGTTTCGGGCTCATACGTATAGATCCATGATTCGTCACCTGTGACGATCTTATAAACGTCTTTTGAAGCAGCGCGATCGTATTTTTTCAGCATTTCTTTACACCAATCCACACGAGCCTTTTTTTGAGCGATTGTCAAATTGTACGGGATCGAACGAGAACAAACCTTTTTTACGGCCAGGTGTTCATGCAATATCGAATGTATGCTGGAGAAGTGCATAGGCATGCCTCTATCTGAAGGTGTGTTACATGACGGTCTTGCATTATCAGTTCACGTACGGCATCGATGTTTTCTGGCACATCGGCTGTTTTTGGACGACCTTCACGGAATTCGTCTTTGAGCGAGCGTCGGCCACGATTGAATTCGTTGTACCAGTTTTTCACAGTGCTATGGATGGTGCTTCATAGCCATACAAAGATTTTAGTTCATCGATGCACTCTTGTCGTGATAATCCACGTCGAAAGTTGTGAAAAATGATCGCACTTTTGAAAATGTTCACGAGTTAATTCCAGTTTTTGGCCGAGATGAATTTTTTAATTCCCTGTAAATAAAACAATTCACGATTAAATGGCAAAACGTTCTGAGTGATGTTATACTAAAAAATGTCAAACTTTCCAATGGAAATGTCATATTGCACCTGGTAACACTTAGTTTTGCCCTAGGCCAGAATATATATAGCAGCCCTCGTAAACAAGATTATTGCATTTCAAGTGATGCCACAAGCTGAAACGCCGTTACATCGTCAAAAAGTTTGGTGTACTCAATGGACAGAGGTAATCATTGGTCCATATTTCATCAAAAATGAAACCAAGCATAATGTTGCAGTAAATAGGGAACACTATAGCGTCAAGATTAATCACTTTCGCGTGCCTGAATGAGAGAATGTTGATGTGGATGACCTTAGGTTGAAACAGAACACCGCCACATGGCATACAGCCAACGAAACAATCAATTTATTGAAGAAAACTTTTAGCGAGCGCAATATCTGACGTTGTGTGTCTATGCCGTGGCCTCCAAGAATGGTGTGATTACCCCCGCTGGACTATTTCTTTTGTTGTTATATGAAGACGCTTGCCTACCCGGTTTATTGCTCGAATTCATTTTAAAACATAATCTAAAATCTTGGGAATTTCACAAAAATATACATGTTCTATTCCTTCTTGAAAACCACATTTTGATCACACTTTTCATAACGCTTGAAACTTTAGCTCTTGTTTCTCGTTAGATAGTCGTAAAAGTTAGTAGATTTATTAGTTAGCGGCGATAAAAGAGGATATCAAAAAAAACAAAAATTCAGAATGCACCGTTTTTAACGGTAGGTATTCCAATCTCTGTTAGGTAGTTACACACATATAAGGTCAGTTTGAAATCAGAACCTTGAAACAAATTTGTACTTAATTTTAGGATAGTGTGATGTTTTGTGAATCAAAATAATTAACATATTTCTATTATCTTTTATAGTTTCCCAGAATCTTGGCAGAGAACCAAAAACTTCGCCAGTTGTCTCCTTTCTTCTCTATCTGCTGACTGGTCGCTATTCAATTGGTTCTTGCATTGGATGCGTAGGTGGACTTGCCGTTGTCACAAGGTTTCGAATTTTACGGAGATCAGCTTTTTCGAAAACTCCATGGACATTGGGTTTTCTTATTTCGGTAAGCCATCGTCCATGTTTCTTTGCCGTATAAAATAGCTGGAATGAAGAAACACTTATAGAGCATAACTATTTTACATCGAGAGAGGAATCTGCTTCTCAACTCAACCTACTCATCTCAAAGTAACACCTGTTGGTAAGAGTCATTCAGAATTTGACCTCTAAGCGTAGATGGTAGTTGGAATTTTTGGGCTGCTTTTGAGATATACAAATTCATTTTTTCAAATTTCTAACTGGCAACAAGGACCTAGCTCCCAATACTCGAGGAATCTTTATGTGTGACCTCCAAGTGCTTTGTTTTGCCCTCGTTCATTATGGCAAACCTCTTTCGCTTCTTTTGCTTGGTTGCGGAAAAGGCTACGTTGAGGGCTTTATAGTTAAGGTCTACTATGTCTATATGATCCGTAGCATTGTATTTTCAGAGTAGACAGTGCCACAGTGGTTCAGATTAGTTGCGCGTTCCAGCATTATACAATATTAAAGAAGACGCACGAGAGAGAATCACCCTATCCGAAACCTAGTCTGATATCGAATGGCTCGGAGAGATCCTTTACAATTGTGGTAGAGCTGATGGTTATGCTCAACGTCATTCTGCAAAGCATGAAAAGATAACAAAGTTAAACGAATAGGTAGCTTCTCTCGGTGCTGTCGAAGGCCGCTTTCAAGCCTACAAAAAAGTGGTGGGCGTCGATCCGTTTGTCAAAAGGATTCTTCAGGATTTGACATATTGTGAAAATCTGATCTGTGGGGATTCGCTACTGATAAAGTTGAATTAGTTTATTTTCAATAGACATAAGTCTTCTACCCTATAAATACTGTCGAAAGAACATTAAATGCTGTTTAAAAACACTGATCCCGCGATGATTAGTATAGAATATGGGATTTTCCTTCTTGTAGATAGGGCAGAGGGCACTAATTTCCAATCATTGGACATGTATTCATCCGACTAAAAATTAATATAAATCTGTAGTCTGATATATCAGTTACAATATTTAAATCTCTCTGAGTATTGAGTTACAAAATACGAATCAAACTTTGAGACTGATTTCTACTACAATAATAACTACCGAATTCAGAGAGCTAATATCCAATTTAGAGAGTTAATACGACAGATACGAAGACATTGACATAGTTCAGTGAATTAAGACACAGCGGTTACGCTATCTAGATCATGTCGTCCAAATGGATGAGAACATTCCAATTCCGAGAATATTCGAAGCAGAGGAAGCGGAAGACCTCCACTCCGTTGAAAAGACCAGGTGGAGAAGGATTGCCGCCAAACAACGAAAAGCAAGAACGACTGGCGCGCTGTTGTTAACTCGGCTATATCGCGTAAGCGGTGTCTACGTCAATAAAGAAGAAAATAATATCCATAAGAAGTTACTACAGTGAGTTACAAAATTGATTCTAATTCGAAGCAAGGAATTTCTAAGGAAACTCATTCCCAAAGTAGTATTATTTTTAAAAGCCACTAAAATCTTGGCACTTATAATAAGAAAATTTACAATGGTAGGATTTCAAGGTAACTTAACGGGTAATTTTTCAAAGGCAAAGAGAGAATCCGTTAGAAATCATTTATACTGAAAAAATATTGAGAAAGAAACACGAAAACACCTTTCTCAATTCAAAATCCACAGACACACATATTGCCATATTTTGTATTTTATTGCTTCAAATTGAATTTAAATTGAATGCCTTGTTCTACTGCCTTATTCACTGAAGCGGAAACATTAGAATTGTGACATGAATAATGTTATCCGTCGACGCTTAATTAATACGGACAGGATATTGGCGTGTACAACTGTACATATGTCAGTAAAAGCTCACTAAAATAAAGAGTTGAACCAAAAATGTCAATAATAAATACAATAAATTAGCATTTTTGTATGAAATGACCTCAATTATACCCTTCTCAATGCAAAGCGAAAGTTGAAAAGAGAGAGTTAAAAAACTGTTATGCTAAATTTACTTAAACGCACGAGCACTTCCGCTTTACGAACCAGGCGACTATCACATTTTCACTGCGCACTTTTTCTTATCGGCTTCGCTTTTACGTTTTTGCTTTCAACTTAATTGAAAATGCAAATTGGCCGCATTGAAGGACTTCAATAGCATGTTGCTGTGGGATGGCGTGCACTTACACTCATACTGCAGATATGTACGAGGGTTGCTTAGCATGTAACTCAATTGGGAATGAAGTCATACTGTTTTTTGTGTTACACATTCAACTGGAGTTTCTTCTAGAGAAATTTATAAAAAAAACCTTTAAACGGGTCTGATAATCCTTATCTGAAAGTTTTGTGAACCTCAAAGTTCACAGCTGTTTAAGTGGGATCCAGTGTTAGCTTTTAAACTAACCTAACATACAATGTTGAGGATTTTCACTAGGGTTATCAAGCATAGAATCTGAAAGTAGTGACTTCAGGTTACCCAGGGCGAGAAACTGGAAATACCTACCTAAAAGTTGAAACAAATGAGCTAGAATAAAATGGTATTTGTTGCATGGGAACTCCTTTAATATATGGTATGGAAATATTTATACAGCTATCCAAGATAATCTCTTCAATGAATCTTGATGACTCGAATCAAAATATGGTAAATATCAGCTTAAACAACTGGGATGTAGACGACTAAACTGTGCAAGATTTATTCAGATCACGTGATGGTAAGCAACAGCTTCTTTCTTAACTGTAATAACAAGTTTCAGACTTCTCATAAAAAGAAACTGCGCTTAGTTGGTTAAAAAGTGATGCGTTGGGCGGTCGTTTTAATCAATTGGTCACCTGATTTTTTACACTGCAACTGTCCAAGGCCTTTTAAGTTGCTGCATTGAGAGTCGTGTAAGTTATCTCGTCGCAGCCGGCTGAGGTTTCGCAAAGGTAATTACATATCTAACATCTCAACATCTTCACACATGCTTTGCATTCCGCCAACTTTCTGAGTGTGGTATCTTAGCTGTAGGTGCCCCTATCGACATGATTTTTTAGTAGGGCCTGTATTTTTTTTTTATTGTCCAACGACCTTTTGTTGTCCTCTAGAGTCCATTCCATTAAGCAACCCTTGAATGAGCTGGCCCAACATGCTTTCTTTTTCGTTTTCTTCTATTCCTGCATGACAGGGTACCGAGATATTTTAACGGCTTTCCCTGAAAATCTAGTTATAGCCTCCTTGCATAACACAATGAAGTGAGATTTAGTGTAAGCACTACGTATAACCTTAATTGTCCTTTGGTTATATACTCAAAAGTAAATGGACTTGTTCGTTCGATCAGAAGCCCACTTGACGCATTCCATATTGCCAACTATTTCGGCCAGAAGACCAGAATTGTAGTAATTTAGATTGATGCTACTTTCAATGACCTGGATTGCCAGAGAAGAAGCCTGTTTCGGTTTCTGTGACATAATCGTAACTGTTTATATAGATCTTTTTGTCGAGTTAAACTGCTGCCAAAAGGTTTCCTTTTCTGATCTTTTAGATTGTGACATTGAGGGATATCAGTGGGATGTTTCAATAGGTTAGAAACTTTAAATCTAGTTTATGTGGAGTCTTCTTTTCCTCCGTTTCCCTCGGCGGGTACTGCGTCGAATACTTTCAGAGATGGAGTGTTTTCGTCCATTCGGACGACATGACCATTCCCAAGTGAATGGCACTCAGAGAACTTTTCTCTCTTGCGTGAACTTCTACACACGGCTCCATTCTCACATATAGTAGTATAAGCCTAAAATCTTAAACTCATTAAACCACCCTCGCACTTACAAATTGCACTGAATTTTGCTTTACACACTGTTGTTTTACCGTTTGTCTATCTTTGTTAACTGTCACTCAATTGGCAATTTTTCCGTCAATCGTTGCTCTTTTTCAGTGCATATTTCGGTCAATTGCCGACATTTTCAAATCCATTGGGGTTTTCAGCATAGTTAAATGTGTTCTAGTTGAGCTTTTGATGTCTGCTCGTTGTTGTCACTGACTTTTTATAGGCTTTTTTGCACGCAGTGTTTTTGGCAGTATTCAAATATTCACTGGCAAATGTAAAAACAATGAACAGGACAAACAGGACAATACAAAAACGGCTGTTATTTAAATGTTGGGATTTGTTACACAGAATCATTGACAGCGAATTTCCGTGCACATTAAACGTACGATTTGATTGGATTTTCACCGGCATTGGCACTCACACACACATATACACAGAGGCATTTCCATTGCTTTGTTTGTTTTTGCTTTGCATTTGACGTTTGTTGATTGCCGATTAGCTTTGGGCTTAACTTGTGCGTAGCTTTTGACTAGTGACTAGGTGACTAGACCACGCATTTCGGCATTTAAGTGGATTAAGTTAATCGATAGACATTTTTTTGTCTCTTTGATTCGCTTATTTTTCGGCTGCAGTAATGGGTGCCCGCATTATTGCTTTGGCATTAGAAGCGTGACAAATGGTGGCAAGTCAGGCGAATTGTAATGACATTTGTATAGACTTCTATGATTTAGTGTTATTTATAATGATAGCGTGCATAGGCTTTTAATTCAAAAAGGATTGTGAATTTTTGTGTTCATGAACTTTTTTTTTTTGAAAAGAAGTAGAAGCCGAGAGATGTGCTATTAATGACACTCGGAACACTGGTCTATTTTGATCCATAAAGACTTTCGGGATGGCTTTTAGATTTAGTCCTTGCCAGATATTTCATATCAAAAAGAGTGTTATCTAAACTTCACAAAGACTTCACTAGCAATATTTGAGTTGTGTCTTGATCGTATCTAGCATCCGTAGTTGCTGTTCGGGGCGAAAAATATTCTCTAAAACCACAGTAGACAGATATTTAGCCCATCATTCTTGAAAATTCAGGAGGTTGTTGTTAAAAAAATATTAAAGTAATTTAGTGAAAAATTAAAGTAATTTTTATCAATTAAATTTTTGACCGGTGACTAAAAACTAACCAGTCTTAATGTTAAGTTAATGTTAATGCTAATGTTAATGTTAATGTTAATGTTAATGTTAATGTTAATGTTAATGTTAATGTTAATGTTAATGTTAATGTTAATGTTAATGTTAATGTTAATGTTAATGTTAATGTTAATGATAATGTTAATGTTAATGTTAATGTCAATGTTAATGTTAATGTTAATGTTAATGTTAATGTTAATGTTAATGTTAATGTTAATGTTAATGTTAATGTTAATGTTAATGTTAATGATAATGTTAATGTTAATGTTAATGTTAATGTTAATGTTAATGTTAATGTTAATGTTAATGTTAATGTTAATGTTAATGTTAATGTTAATGTTAATGTTAATGTTAATGTTAATGTTAATATTAATGTTAATTTTAATAGGATCGAAGGCTTGCCTTATGCGAGTCGTCCTTCCACTTCTGATCGAAAAAGTGCTTGAAAATCTACGTGTTGACATCAGAGCAATAGCAGAGGACCTCATGATCTTTAGTGGATCGTTGAAAAACAATTTGGTTAATGTTTTGGCTATCAGACGGGTCAATGCTAGACTCGTAACAAAATTCTTGAATCTATCGCAAAAATGGCGTCGATTGAAAATCGCAAAATAGATGCTTGACAACGTAGCTGAGGATCTTTTTGTTCATCAAGAACTCGGTAATGGTTTGTACTGGCGACAAAATATAGCTTCTTGTATTTTCAAGAGTTGATCCCGAACGACATGATAAAGTCGACAAGCTTTGGTAGGGCAACTGAGCTTAGTTTGCCATACAAAAGCTCTAAGCTGTTCGGACACAGCTAAAAAAACGTGCTTCTCTCTCTACAAAACGGAAAATGGTAGTTCTGCCAAGCAACTAAATAAGCTATAGCCGCCAATTACACATATAAGTAAAAGCTAATAATGGGAATTCGCTTAATTGCCAAAACGAAACGATAAAGCAGTGCTGTAAAAATGTCATAAAACATATCTTCTAAAGCTTCTACAAATTTCATTTATTACCTTTTAATTGTTTGATTTATTTCATTTAAAACTATAATCGCGAAATAGTCTTTAAGTGGTTTCGACTTCTTTTACAAACTACAAAAGAGAAAAGCCGCTACTTTCGCTCTTGATTTCTCATACTTTTTTCATTTACCTTACCAAGCATTTCATTGCCTTTGCATGTTGAAATAAACTTTGACGTATCAATTTTCTGCTGGCGCCGCCAATTCTCCTCTCCGACTCCATGACTTGTTGCAGCATTGGCGCTTATCCGGCCATCATGTGGATTATTTTTATCCGCTTTACATCTTCATTTGCTGTATCTTACGAGTATATACATAAGTATGTATGCGTAGAAAGGCTTTTTTTAACTTATCTGCCTTTATTATACCATGAACAGATTGTTTTTAAATAAGTTTATCCCTGAATTTTGAAGCACCTAAAAGAAAATTTGGGAGACCTTATAAGGAATAAATGATTGGCGTGACGAGCTGAGTCGATTTAGCCGGTTCATATATTTGTATATACACGAATCACCCATCAGAAACTGAGATATGGACCTGCAATTTCGCTCTCATCCTTTTCTCTCCCAGAAGCTGTTCACTTGTCGGAATCATCGATGTCGATCCACTACATCATATACCTGCCATACAAACTGACCGATCGAAATAAAGTTCTTGTAATGAAAACTTTTTTATTTGCCAAGATATCTTCACGAAATTTGACACGGACTATTATCTAAAGCGACAGTGCAATCCTCGAACAAATTGTTTAGATCAGACGACTATAGCATATAATTGCCATACAAACTGATAGATAAAAATCAAGTTCTTCTAAGCAAATTTGAACCTCTGAAGGGTATTATAGTTTCGTTGCAGCCGAAGTTAACGTTTTTACTTATTTCAATTTATCTGCCTTTATTTTTTCATGGTATTTAATTTATTTTTCATCTTCCGCAACTCACTTTCTCCTTTCGTCTACAATGCAATATCGTCGTTGGGCAGTTGTTGCTCATATTTTCGTTGGTTTTTGTGAAGGCTTTCTCCACAGCAATTGTTTTTCATTTTTCCTTTATGCAAATTAAGTTCAGCATTCTCTCTTTTTGTCTCTTTTTAGCCACTTTTCGTATATTCGAACCTTTTGTGTTCTCTTTTTTGGACATTTTTTGTTTACTTCACTGCTTTTATTTTCGGTATTTTCCGTCAAGTATTTAAAATTACATTTGCCTTAACCACTTCTTGTTGGTAAGGAAATTCCTCTTTGTTCGCTTTTCGCTTTATTCATAGGTGGCTTTTATTCCATTTTAACGATAGTACACGCAGTGATAATTTGTAAGAATTCCACTTCACTTTTAAATAGCACTTTCACAATGCAATATCCGTTTATAATCTTGCATTCTTCTTTTCACGTTGCCACATTTTCACACTCATACTTAAGGGGCAGTTATAATTTCTTTTTTGTCTGTGCTTCGCTTCACATTTTTTTGGCTTGCTTACGTTTGCCGCTCTTTGCCTTGCAGAAGTTGCAGTTATTCGCTTTCGCTTTCGCTTCACTTTTATTTTACCAAAAGCATTTATAATTGCTTTATTAGTGCTTCTTTATGCCTTAAGATGCAGCAATAAGTGCACTAATTTGCATGCAAATCCACTTGTCTCTACGATATCAAGGAGCAAGCGATTTACGGAATTATTTTATTTTTTCATAAAAAACATCGAATACTTATTTGTGTCTTAATAGGAGAGATACTGCCAAAGATCATTGTAGCGATAAGTGGATCATACTCACAGCACTGACCTTGTTTTCAAGACTGCTTGAGTGGGATGATCAACTCCGCCCTCTAGATCATACTTACAATACTGTTGTTGTTAGTTGTTTTTTAAGACGACATAAATAATCAACTACGTTTTCTACTTAATTGACCTTAAGGGGCTATACCAGTGTGACACTTTCAAAAAAAAAATTTTTTTTTTGCTTTTTTTCGATAGCTTATATATTCAAAATATCCTGTGAAATCGGCGAGGTCGTATTTTTAAATAGTTTTAGAATGGCACGCGTTCTAAATAGCGACCGCTCAAGATGTGCAAACATATATAAGTGAAACTTTTAAACGCGTTTTTCTTCGAAACGACAGATTTCAATTGCGACTGACATTATAACTCAACGAGAAATTAACCGATCGACTTCAAATTAAAACTGGATATAGTTGGAATACATTATTTGCTATACAATCAGACTACGATCTTTTTGATTGGCTGAAAATTGTCAATTTGGCATTAAAAAGAACGACAATTTTTTTCGTAAAAAAAACGATTTTTTTTTTCAAAATGGCGCTATTTTCTTAATTTTGATATTTTTCAAAGATCGTAGTCCATTGTATAGAAAATATATTTAAGTTTACCAAACATTTTGAATTTTTTGTTTCAGCTACTCAATCGACCGCTGAATTATGCCAGCAGTTTAGGCACTTCCGCAAGACAGCACATTACTCCGTTATTTTTCAATATTTTTGTAAATTTTTTTTTTTTTTTAATATAGCTTAAAATATACTTTATTACGTCCATAGAACGCAATCGAAACATGAAATCTAGTAATTCTTTCTTTTAAAAAAATTCACGAAAATCGCCTAATTTCATACGTCACACTGGTATAGTCCCTTAAGTTACCCCTTTTGAAGGTTAGAACTGGATATTCAATATTATAGCTATAATACAAATAAATTGATAACTTGAAGATCGTACAATGTTTTTCTTATTCTGAAGCAGAATTTTTTTTTTTCTTACTGCAGACTAAAGGCGTTGCCCGGAGAGTAATAGGACTGAGTTGGTTTAAAAAAATTAATCAGAACCAATCGTTACAATTCTTTAAAAAGACTTTCAAAGGAATAGGCTCCTTCTGCGTTGGATTGCAGCCGCCAGCGTGATTTCCAAGCATTGAAGGCGTCACCGAAGATCCGCATTCTCCTCGTCCAATCGAGCTTTAAGAGCCGATGCATGCTGCTTGGATCCTCTGTCGCTGCATCTCGGAAATGCCGGCCTTCGTTGGGTGGAGTTCACAGAAAGGCGGTGTGAGCCGGGGCGTTGTCGTGGTGCAACTTCCAATCGGCTGCGATGTCTTGTCGGACCCGATTGACACTTCGTTTGCGTCTCTTTAGGACTTCCACGTAAAACTTGGCGTTGACGATTTGTCCAGGAGGAACAAATTCATGGTGAACAATGCCTTTTGTTTGTCGAAGTCGCAGGTCACCCAGCACCGTCTTCATCAGCGACCTCTTCTCGGCCGAAACACACTACTTCTTTCTAAAGCCACATCTGGGTAAGCCTACTTGATCATATCAAAACGTCTCTGTTGCAGATTTACCGAGTTTCACACAGAAATTACTCTCTTAAAATTTTGTATATAATATCGTACTTTTGATCACCTAAAGGGTTTACTGTAATATCTAAAACCATTACAGAAAGATCTAAAGTTCTTTATACACGTATAAATAACACAAACTAAGATACAAACTTGTAATTTGACACAGAATCACGGTAAAGAGCGACATGTCTGGTAGACTAACGACACACCCAGACCTTTAAAAGGCCCATAGTGATATCACCTGGACTAAAGTCTTCTCAATCTATTGTCTCCTCTCTGAACCATTCCATACTTCTGATGAAGTTAATCAGTATAAAAAGAATGGAATGTCTGCCAATTAGACAATGACTTGTTTGCACTCCTACTAGAGTTCTTTTGTCATTCCATTTGAATTGTAATAGTCGGCATGTTTCCTTATATGCTGAGCAACGTAGGGTTTGATTCCACTGAGATTCAGCTACATATATCTATGTGTAACTTGTTGGTTGATTAAATATCTACAAGTAGTCAGATGCATAAGTACATGTGAAATTTCCTCTTTTCCGGAATTTAATTGTAGTATAGATTCAGTTCCTCTTCAATGTCCTGGAATCCTTTGCTGGTATATCGTGAAAAAGGATACATTAAGAGATCAAGACGGGAAGGCCGGCTTGCATTTGTAGTGAATGATGTGGCCTCTGTTGCGCTCTCTTGTTGTCTATTCTAGTTTTGATTAAACGTATAACACTTTCGCCTTTAATAAGTTAGTTTAGATCATTGTTTCACCTTACATGCTGCTCGTCATTATCTTTTACTTCCCCAAAGATTTTTCTTAGGATCGATAGGATCGATCTTTCGGAGATTTGCAGTTTGGTTTTGTCCTTTGCGAGTAGCGTCTATAAGAGGCTCCTTTTTTGAGGCAATAAAAACATTCCAACTATTAATCCAGTTTCCCCGTACGGTTGTTATAAGCGTCGACTATCGTTCAGTGACTTCAGCCAATTTTAGTTTTTCCAGTTTCGGTTAATTTGTGGAGCGCCATTCGTTAGATTTTTCAGCTACGTAGACAACCATCTCTTTTGCGACCTTTACTCGATGCAGTTTCTTCAAAATATTCAGATTTTTTGGTTTCAAATCTACCATTAACCCACTTCGTACCCAAAATATTAACGAAAATGTATTATGTCGTTCCATAAGAGATGGCATCTCTCCGATGCCAGCACTTGAAAATATTTGTGTTGGCAACGTTTATCGTTATTAAAATTTATGGATGGACGACTCACCTGCGGCAAGAAAAAGGGTGTATCAAAAAATCCGGTCCTTCAGATTTGAAAACTATACAATCTGATCGGTATATATTATATACGAGTAGCTTGTTTTTAGACTGCGTCGGATCTTTCCTTTAAGAGCCAACACAGCAGTGCAAACCTTAATTTGAACTAAAGAGAAAGAGATAATAAAGGGATTCCCTTATCAACTTATTTTCAGGATAGGTTATCGATATCAGTTCCAATAGTTTTAAATATTTTTGGACTATTCCAGCAATGACAATTATGTTACAGTCAATTTACTGTGTACTACTGTCTCAAGAGTAGTTACTTAGTAGTAATATATGACTGTTAGCAGTTCTACTGAAACTATCCATTAATCTTCCTTAAAGAAACACAAACAAGAAATAGCACTACAAAACACCAAACTTTAAAAATAAATAACAAAATCCTCTAATGTCATTCCCCGTTTATTGTGTGATCTAAGAATAGTACCACCGATAGCCACTAAAATACGAGAGAAAGCAACGTAAAAATTGCTGAAATTAAGAGTGAAATAAATGACCAAAGTTAAGACAGATAATATGGGATTTCTTTTTGTTTTCTTTGCGCTAAATTCATTTTCATTTTATCAACTCATTTTCCTTTAGCCGCCTTTAGTAGGCCAAGAGAGCATTTAGCAAATGCATTTAAAGGGTCATCGAAAGCTGATAGACGTTGAAAGTGGAACAAAAGTATTGCATACCTCTGCACCGTTATAAATAGGTATAAATGGCAGTGGAAATGGAAACTGGTACAAGTAAAGCACAATAGTTGATTCAGTTAGAGAACAAAGCGAAAAATGTTTGAAAACCGCTTAGGAAGAGGAAAATATAAAAATGTGAAAAGTTAGTAATGAACTACTAAATTTTAGTTGCATGTTTTGATGTTGAGGTCAAGCTGGCGTATGCTTAATTAAAAAGTTTACGGTTTGTTTGCAGACAACAACAAGAAGAAAGTAAGAGAGTTCAGAATTAAGGTGACATTGTGACATTTCGGAACATTGACGGGTTGAGGCTAAAATTTAAAGCGTATGCGAGTTTATGCAAAACATATTGAAACCATGCATGTGAGGTTAGGTTTCTTGAGACCCAAAAACAAAATGGCAAAATAGATAACACTGTGAAAGAGATTCTGAAACAGAAAAGTATGTGTAGTATTTTTATTTTTATAAGAACGTGGAGTATTACAAAAACTTCAAAAATTTTGTATTTTGTCGAAAAAAAACTGTGTAAATGTGTTTAAGGGAAAAAAGGTGAAAATTTAAAAAATTTTATACTCGATCGAACAACAACAAATCAAGGTAAACTTTTTAAACCCCTTTTTTCACATTTAACTTTAAAAACAACATACTCTAATCTTAAATCAAAATCTCAAACAGTTTTTGAGTTACACTTAATTATTTTGCGTACCTTCTAATCATACTTATATAGCCGGTCAGTTCAATTTGCCTGATGGCTTGATCTTTAAGTCCGTCTTTCTCAAAACTGCATTTTCGTATTTCAAAATGATTGCCATACTGTGGTGAATTCCAGGGCTAACGTCATTCAAGGCTATCCAGACCTCAAAATTTAATTACTGAGCTTAAATAAATACCAACGGTCGAAATAATATAATTGTGTTATGATTTTCAGATCATATGCAGGGTTGCAATTGAATCAGTGCCATTCGCTAAATTACAAAAAGAACAGTAGAGGGAACATAGAGCTCCATATTGACTAAGACTGCCGAGCAAAGATGTTGTATTAGTAAAACCAATTAATCAAAATATGATCTTACGAGCCTTAATCACTGTAAGGAATAACAAATATACATCGTGACAAAAAGCTACCAGGAAACTCTAAATAAAATATAAAACAACAAAATATTTAATCATTCATCAATATATATTTTATCGTCTTCAAAGTAATCCCACCAGATGTAATACACGAATTTTCCAGTTCTCGAAACATTTTTCATAAGCACTTTTTGTGATGGCCTTTTTTTTGATGATCAGCTCCTTCAGAAAATTTTGTTTTATCTCTTCGATCGACTGAAAACGGGTTCACACAGAACGCTTGCAGTTTCAATTTGGGAAACAAGAAAAAAAACACACAGAGCCTAATCTTGCGAATACGGTGGTTGATCGTTAGTCTTCATTGCGTTTTTTGGCTTCAAATTCGGTTAAAATTGTAGCTTGATGCGATGGTGTAATAACATCGTGTAAAATCCATGATTGTACTTCCACAATTCCTGCCATTGTGTATAAATACGGACAAATAGAACTTCTTATTGAACGTCTGTTCTTACGAAACAAACTCTTGATGTGCCAAACCACAAATATCAAAAAACAAGCTTGATTTTTGAGCGGCTTTGATGTGGTTTTTTTGGCTTCGTCTCGTTTTTTTCCTCCGTTCCGACGATTGTTGACTTGTTTGCAAGTCAAGCTCATAAATCCATGTCTTATCGACAGTTATAGAGCTCTCCAGGAGTGTGTGATCAGAATTCGCACGTTCAAGCATGTCCAAAGAGGCCTGTTTACGGTACCCTCTTTGAAAAATATTCAGCTTTATCGGAACGAGTCGAGCACGAACACGTTTCGTAGCAAAAATAGAGATGTCGAGCTCTCTTACTATTTCTCTAACACTTGCCTTAGCACCATTAAACACCATATCCTTCACTTTTTAATTATTTCATCAGTTGTAGAGATCATAGGTCGTCCAGAACGAGGCATGTCTTCAACAATATAAAAAATATTTTTTTCAATTCAAATACCAACCGTTGAAACAAACTAATTGTTCTTCAGTATGCTGTGAACATCAACCACTCCGTTAGTCAGTGCATCTTTTGGTTGAGCATTACTCGTATCGGCCAGCTTCTAAAGCTCTACGTGAATATATTTCGTTGCAGTCGTATACCTCCAGTGCTTACAACCACATTGTGTCATACCATATAGTGTTGGAAAGGTGAGATTTTAAGCTTAGTTTAATCAAAAAAGATAAATTCGTCGGAGTTGAAAAATTTGTTCAAAAATGAGTGAAAATAATGAAGAAATTCGCTATGTTTTGAAAATTTTGTATAAAAAAGGGAAGAATGTCACGCAAGTGACTAATGAAATTTGTGAAGTTTACGGAGACGATGCTGTATCAGTTCGAGTAGCTCAACAATGGTTCGCTCGCTTCCGTTCTGGAAATTTCGTTGTGAAAGATGCACCTCACTCTGGTTAACCTATCGTTGAAAAAGTTGATGAAATTATGAAAAAGATTGACCAGGACCGTAACATGAGCAGCCATGACATTGCTTAGGAACTTAAAATTTATCATCAAACGTTTTCGCAAAGCCAGGATTGACGTGTTATGCTGAGTGTTTGGTGAGATTGGAAAGGAATCATCCACTATGAGTTACTCCAGCATGATCGAACGATTGATTTTACATTTCACTGCCAACAACTGATGAGATTGAAGCAAGCAATCGAAAAAAACGTCCAAAACTGATCAACAGAAAGGGCTTCGTCTACCATGAGGACAGTGCTAGCCGACACACATCTTTGATGACTTGGCAAAAACGGGGAGAGCTTGGCTGGGTAGGTTTGATGCATCCACAATATAGCACTGACCTTGCACCATCGGCCTACCGTTCGCTTCAGTCAATGCAGAACTCCCTTAATGCAGCAAAGTTGGTTTCAAGAGAAGCCTGCGAAAATTACTTATCGCAGTTTTTCGCCGAGAAACCAGAAAAGTTTTATACTGGTGGAATAAGGTCTCTAGCGGAAAAATGGCAAAAAGTAGTCGACAAAAATGGTACATATTTGGTTCATTATAGTTTATTATAAATATAAAAAACATAATTTTAAGTCGGATTAGAAATACGAAAAGACTTTTTAGACAACAAAATATCTACTAATAATAATCATAATTATATAATAGGTTTTCATTTCTATCGAAGTTTATCCTAGAAACCGTCAGGCGCTTAATGAAAGAAATTTCAACAGTTCTTCTGTTATTACTCCAACTATACTGTCCATGCACCACCGCCAAACATACTTCAATACTTCTATCACATCATTGCTGATCCATACGATTTGCTTTGGTGTCAATGGGCCAAACATAAATATTAACCCTGATCATACCATAAATATTAACCCCACTGACATTTTTAGTGCAAAAATTATTCTTTACTCCGCTTTATTCGCACACTTCAACTGAGTTGTGCACTTTTGGCCCGCCATAAACATACATACAGACATATGCTACACATACTTATACATGTGTATCTATATATAGCAGCAATATATATCTAAGTATGTATATACATATGTACTATTTTAACGCTGAGCCAAGTGTGTTGACCCGCCGCAATTTCTTGTAAGATTGTCCTAAAATAATAAAATTTATTGCCTACTTATGGGCGTTTTATTACATTTATTTAGAGATACGAGCTGCCAAGTGTTTTCGGTTCACATGATTTTATGACAGATTTTTATTGCTACGAGATAAGGAAGTGCGAAGACGTGAACAAGTCTGCAAGCGAGTATATGTGTATATACATATATACATGGGACCATATGTACAAATAGTATGTACATATGTATATATTTATATTTGTAAACAATACATCTCTATTGTAGTTCATATATATAGCCGAGTTCCCATGTAGTATATAGTTTCGAGGCGCTAAGAATACATATCAAATTGATTTTATGTGTTCATATGTATTGCGTGCCTTATATTTGCATTTACACACACACTCACATATTTTATTGTTATGTGAGTGACTGTGCAAATAAAATACTTTGTTCGCAGGAAAGCCTGACTTAGTTTGACTACATTTTTATTGCATTAGGTGTCAACGTCTTTATTATTATGTGCTAATCCAAAGTGTACACATTGCCAGAGCAACAACAAATACAAAATTATGCACGTGTGTAAATAAAAACAAGGAAGGTGGAAATAAGTTCGGGTGTAACCGAACATTTTATACTCTCGCAAGCATCAAAAATCTTTTCAGGTAGTGAAAAATGTTATATACAAGTATGCATAAAATGTTACTAAAAAATTCAACATTAATTAATTAAAGAAAATGTAAAGTTTTACAATAATATTTGATATCTATTCTTCTCCTTCATTTCTTTAGACACTTTCTACGTGGTTATAGCCGAGTTACCAACAGCGCGGCAATAGTTTCTTCTTTTTGGTATTTCGCACCAATTCGAGATACCCAGAGCAGCCTCTTCTCAACCTGATCTCTCCAACGGAGTGTCCTCTGCTTCCAGCGGTAGGTATTGAATCGAAAATCTTCTAAGCTGGATTATTGTACTATATATCTTCGTACAGCTCATCGTTCCATTGACTGCGGTACTCCCCGTTACCAATGCGCAAAAGACCACAAACCTCCGGCAAAACTTTTCTCTTGAAAACTTTTAAGTCCGAGTTATCAGATGATGTCATTGTTCATGTCTCCGGACCATATAGCAGGATGGAGATGATGATAGGCTTGTGGAATTTGGTCTTCGTTCGTAGAGAGAAGACTTAACTTCTCAATTCCTTACACAGTTCGATGATATTAATATCACCAGCGTAGGCAAGCAGCTGTACACACTTATAGAGTATTTTACCTGCTCGATTAAGCTCTGTAGCTCGAATTATTCTCTCCAGAAGAAGGTGGAAGAAGTCGCACAATAGAGAGTCGCCTTGTCTGAAACCTCTTTTGATATCGAGTGGCTCTGAGAGATTCCTTCCGATCCTGACAGAGCTTTCGGTATTGCTCAACGTCAGTTTACACAGCCGTATTAGCTTTGCGGGGATATCAAGTTCAGACATAGCGGCATCTCCTTTTCGTACTGTCGAAGGCGGCTTTGAAATCGACGAAGAGGTGGTGTGTGTCGATCTTCCTTTCACACGTTTTTTCTAAGGTTTGGCGCATGGTGAAAATCTGCTCGACTGTAGATTTTTTAGGTCTAAAGCCACATTGATAAGTTTTAATTTTTCACACAGTATTCACGGTCATAAGATAAGCTTATGACATGGTAATTGGCGCACATTTTTCGGTCTCTCTTTTTGTGGATTGGGCCGCGCCCACTTAAAGACAAATCGTCGGGCATGCTTTCGTCCGTCCATATTGTACAAAGAAGCTGATGCATGCTCCTTATCTGTTCTTCGCCGCCGTATTTGAATAGCACTGCCGGCAATCCATCGACCCCCGCCCCTTTGTTTTTCTTTAATTGTTGTTTGAAATTCTTGATGGTCGGGCAATGGAACGTCTGCTCCATCGTCATCGGCTGGGGAATCGTGTTCACCATCTCCTGGTGTTCTGCAGCAGGCTGGATAAGTGTTCCCTTCATAGTTTTAGTATACTCTGGGCATCAGTCACTAGATCACCTTTGTGGCTTGTACAAGGGTATGCTTTGATCTTGAAACCTTTTTTTAGTCGCCGCAACATCATATTTGCTCTGATGCGGATTGTGGCTAGGCGTTAATTCATCTTTGTAAAAGCCTGGACTTGTCGACTTCCACCACGAATACAACACCGCATTTGCGTTCTTTTATATGACCACTGTTGTAAATGCCAGAAGGACCCATTCGTCTCATTCCTTCTCCCGTTCATCACATTTGTTGAATAGCGGTGATCTCAATATTTACTCTTATGAGCACATCAACCAGCTGGGCTGCGGCACCTACCCAATTAAGGTCCATGGCCTTAAATCGTAACTCTTAATACGTTTGCAGTGGTTGTCATCAAAAGAGTGGTCTCTCATCCGACGAGGGAGGGCGAGGGGTCTCACTTTAGCTAGCCTCCAAACGGATATTTTTTGGCTACCAGGAGGATACTCCTTCTACGGCCGGAAGTCGTGAGCTGCTTGAGCCATATGTAAAGGAATCGTTTCTGACCATCTCCTAGAGAATATCATTCAGAAACCTTCTTTCGTGAACTTCTGACCATGGTGCCATCCAAAGTCAGGTTAGAAAAATATAGATGCCCTTCTAATATATCAGGAAAAGTGTAATTTATGACATCAAGCCTATAGTGAAACAGTCGTAAGAGATACGAATTCATATTTGGCAAACACAAAAAAAAATTCTAGTCATCTTATTCGATAAAAATGAAGTTCAAGGCGTATTAGGGTTACTTAATAAAGAAAAAATATCTTTTATGAAGATCATTACGGTGGTTTACATAGATTAGGTACTATACCAGCTTTATATGCTGTAGTAGTTCGACCTGAATACTATGTTTGAAGATTGCGGCACTGCCTTCGACAATAAACCGTGCCAAATTTAGCAGCTGTGCTCAAAAAATAAGGTGACATTTGAATTTAAACTGCGCGCGTCGAAAGATTTGGAGATTTTTTTTTTTTAGGTTGCTATGTTGTTTGAGATACGTATCGTCTTGTGAGCTGCTAAAAGTGATTTTTCGAAATTTGTTGAGCAAAGAATTTGCATTAAATTTTGTTTACGGAATCAATTTTCTGCTGCGGATACGTTGAGGATGGTGCAGAAAGCCTTTGGTGATGAGGCTATGTCTAAAAAAATGTTTACAAGTGGTATAATGAGTTCCAAGCCGGCCGTGAACGTGTCGAAGACGAAGAGCGTCCAGGGCGACCATCAACCTCAAGCGACGAAGCTCACGTTCCACAAATCAAAGACTTAGTGTAGGAAAACCGTCGATTAACAATTAGAGACCTTGCTGATGAAGTTGGCATTTCGAAAGGCTCAGCCAATACCATTTTGAAGGATGTTTTGGGCCTCAAGCGCGTCAAATCTCGACTGGTACCGAAAACATTGATTTTTTTTGGAAAAAAGGCGTCGGGTTGAAGTGTGCGAAACGATGCTTTCCGACTACCAGGGTGTCATGAAATACGTTAAAACTGGCGATGAGACTTGGATCTATGCTTACGACCCCGAAACAACCGATCAATCGAGCGAATATCGTGCCAAAAGAGAGCCGAGACCAAAAAAATCGCGCCAAAGTCGCTCAAAAATCAAGGTCATGTTGACTGTTTTCTTCGATTATCGTGGTGTTGTGCATTATGAATTCCTTCCAACCGGTCAAACAGTCAACAAGGAATATTATTTGAACGTTATGCGTCGTTTGCGTAACGCTATCCGCCTAAAAAGGCCGGAATTGTGGAAAGACAATTCTTGGTTTTTACACCACGATAATGCACCATCCCATACTGCCCTCGTAATTCGTGATCATTTCGCCAAAAACTCAACCCATATCGTTCCGCAACCACCGTATTCACTTGATCTGGCGCCGTGCGACTTCTGGCTGTTCACCAAGCTCAAAAGACCGCTCCGGGGACACCGTTTTTATACGATAGAGGAGATTCAAGCCGCTGCGAAGACGGAACTGAAGGCCATCCCGGAAAGTGACTACAACCAGTGTTTCGAAGATTGGAAAATTCGTTGGCATAAGTGCATTGCATCGGAAAGGGATTACTTTGAAGGGGATGAAATTGATTTGGAAGAATAAATAAAGAATTTTCAAAATAAATATAATGTCACCTTATTTTTTGGGCACAAGTATACTATAGTGAACCGATAAATGAGCAGCTTCTTTGAGAGAAAGGGACATGTATAAAATTTCAGATCGATATCTCAAAAGCAGAGGGAATAGTTCGCAAATATATAGACAGACCGGCAGATATGACCAAAGCGATTCAGTTTGTCATGCTGATTGTTATTTATACGCTTTATTGAGTCTCCAAAGTTTCCTTCTGGATAGCGCCTAAAGGGCATAAAATACCTTGTTCATGGTATAAAAATTATATACCTTTTTAAAAGTGGCAACGAATTAGCAATCTTCACAAATCAAATCGCAATGAAAATTACATATTATGTTTGACCAGTCACTCTCATGTGATATAAATAAATGATAAATCAACAAGAAATTTTCAAATATTCAATTTTCATCAATTAAAAATATTATTTAGCAATTTTCAATTAAAATTTTGATATAATCACTGCAATGAAATCCAATAGAAATGCATTTAGTTTGCAAACTCACACAAAATCTGTCTAATTCCTCACACTCAACACTATAAATTATTGGCAATTTCAGAAAATCGTCGTTCAAATAACAGAAAATACGAAAAACTGGCAGTTTCAAGGCAAAGCCACAAATATTTTTTGTTGCTTTTTTCTGCAGCTTTTTTGCCGCAACTAAAAACCAATTTTATGCTTTTCACATTGGCTAAAAGGCACTGAAAGTAAGAAAAGTAGCCGAATTCAAAATAATTGGATGCCTAAGGATGTGTGGACGTCCACAAAATCCATATATGGATGCTTTTAGCGCACAATTTGTGTGCGTACATATATATATATATATGCATATATATATATGTATATGCATATTTGATATTTATGTTTATAGAAATAAATATTTATACGATCACCTAAGCATATGTGTGTGTGTATGTGTGCTGACAGTTTCATGGCTATTTGCCCAGCTGGCCTGAAGCTACTGCTGTGCTCTACGATAATCAAATGTTTGTATGTATGCATTTTTTTCAACCACTTTTCTGGCTGCAAGAAAAACTAGGTTACTTTGATAAAATTATTTGCCTTCGACACATCGAGATTTTTTCGCTATTTAATAGCAAATTTATATATGTACATATGTGCATGTCTAAATATGTATGTATTTTGCAAATAATCACACACACATACCCACTCACATTGATGTATATTTATATGAATATTATTTAGTCAAACTCACCCACACCGACTTGAAAATACGCTCAACACAAGAGCATATGTGAATCAATATTTATTTACATACCTACATAGATACACACAGATATAACATATACACCTACCCACATATACATATACATATATTCACACTTTTTTTATAAATATTTCACTCCTCATGAAGCCATATTTTTGCGTCGAGTGTATACGTTTTGAGTTATGCACAGAAATTGGCACACAAACACGCGCATAAACATTCATTTGCATTTACCATAGCTTCATATGTATACACATAAACATACACATGTACTTACAGATATGCCCACTTATAAATTTTTATGCGCATAACCTATAAATTCCATTTTATTTTATGTCAACCATCAATGCATTTTTACGAGCAACGTTAGTCGGCTGGCGGCATGCAACAAATTTACATACCACACGTACCTACAAGTATTTATATACACATATACACACATACTCACAAATAAGTATATATAAACATAAAGGTGCTTCAAAAACCACATTATTTTTCTTCGAGTCTGAGACACCTCAACGAAAATCTCTCCAAATATGAGCTCTTAATGGTAACGAGAAGGTCCTTTGCCTCACAGTGTCCAACTCCTCGAAAAATATCCGCTTTCATAAATTCTATAGGAAATACTCTGCAAAATGGTCACTTACAATTTTTTAGTACACCTAACCGTTTAAATGATATTAACGGTTGAAGTTTGAGTGTTTTGAGAAAAACTTGTTTCTCTTATTCATTTTTTTACTTATTGAATAAAAAAAAATCATCATCAAATCAAATCAATATGGCTCCCACTATACCAAGGAAAAACTGAAACTGTGGAAGCAAAGTACGAAGGATTTGGTCTCGGGAATAGAGTTTTTTTGTCCCTCAGAGAAGATGACTGTGGCAAGAACAAGGAAAAACTGAAACTGTAGAAACAAAGTACGAAGGATTTGGTCTCGGGAATAGAGTGGTTTTGTACCTCACAGAAGATGAGTGGGGCAAGAACAAGTATGTGTACTCTGACAATTATTTTACCGCTATTAGACTCTTAGAGTTCCTCCAAACTCAGAAAGTGTTTGCAAGTGGAAAAGTTAGAGGCAAACGAAAAGAACTTCCATCAAACATGAAGACAGACAAGCGATTGAAAAAGGCGAGTTTGATTCACGATCAACAACGAAAGGAGTAATTATTTACAAATGGATAGATAATAAATCAATATTATTGGCGTCTAATTTTCATTGGACTGAGCAAACTACAGACAAGAGGAGAACGATAAGGCCACGAAGTACATGTTCAAAGCCCAACTGCCATTAAAGATTACAACTCATTCATGGGTGGAGTTGACCATGCAGATCAACTGTGAAGTACCTACGCGATAGGCAGGCGATCTAAAAAATGGTAGCATAGATTGTTTTGGGGGCTTTTGGAAATAACTTTCGTTAATTCCTATGGCGTATACTGTCAAACACATGAAAAAATCACTCTGCTGGAATATATAATACGCGGTCCGTTGTTGCAAGGCCCAAAGACACAAAAGCATATTGGTGCCAATAAACGAAGCTTGAGTTAGACGGCAACACTGTCAAGCAAAAAACGTCGTGGTAAGGGTGCGTCGGTTGCAACTCATGATCGATTTGGTAACTTGGGAGCACATAAGCCTATATTTATTGAAAGCTGAGTAAGATGAGCGGCGTGATACAACAAAAAAATATTTGAAATGCCAACATTGCGTTATATTTTTAAGCTGCAATGAAAAAAAAACTTTTTCTCCGCATATCATGGCATTAATAAATGAATATTTTTGAGCACCTCAAACCTGATGGTATTTCTAAGTACAATATCCTCTTTTTACACAGCGGCATCCTTGAAATTTCATTTTCTTTTTTTTTATTAATAAAATACGTATATGAATGATAATATTGAAATATAAATTAGAAATGCTATTTTTTTCTGAGCTTCGTCAACTAAGGGTTGGGTTTAAAATTGGTAGCGAATTACGAATTTTTCTATTTGATAATAAAAACAAAAATATAGAAAACTGTAAGGCTAAGAACCTTCTCACAACAATATTTCACTTAAAAGCTTTTCTAAGATCTGAGAAAATCAACCAATTATTAAGAAGCGAAAAATAATTTGGTTTTGACTCACCCTTATGCACATACATATGCACATCTAAAAATATATAAAAATATATATTTATTAAAATCTACATATTTACACAAACTAATTTTGTATTTGTTAGAAAATATTTAATAAAAAGCTCTATGTATATGTACATAATAAAATTTTATGATTTTCATATGTGCCGTTTTGTTGTTTCAACAGTTTTGCAATAGAAATGTTCGTGTCAGTTTCAATCAGCCCATGCTAGTGGTCTTCATAAACTGATAACTGTTTTAGAAAGTGAATTCGATTAGACACATAGCGAATGCTCTCCTATAAAAGTAAATATACAATTAGAATATTCAGTTTGAATAAAATACACGAATAAACGTGTAATTCAAAAAAATTATTTAAGGGACTCACAACGAGTCATATCGTACAATCATAAATTTTTAAACTTGTTAAAAAAAATGTTGTTGGATTGCATTCAAAAATGAGTTTATGCAATTCAATTCTCAACGCTATAAAGCGTGATCAATTTCGAGGTTCCCTACTTAAAAAAACATAGAAACTTCAAATTTATTCGGGAATGTTTGTTATCATTCGAAAGAACATTATTTGGCATTTATTTTTTGAAGAATAACTCTTTCAAATGTTGCCGCGGCTACGTCTCAAATGGACCATCCATTTAGTCCAATCGATGATTTCTATTCGAACATTTCGACTCGCAACTGGCGAATGACTCGCATAATGTTTTGCCGCAAGGCCTGAATCGAAGCGGCATTGTCAGCATAGACTTAATACTTTACATATTTCCACAGGAAAAACTCGAATGGTGTGATATCACACGATCTTGGTGGCTAATCGACCGGCACAAAACGTGAAATCATCTACTCACCGAAGTTTTCTCTCAATTGACAATTGATCCATTGACTGATGCGATGTGTGGGAAGTGGCGCCGTCTTGTTGAAACCAAATGTCTCCAAGATCACGAGCTTCAATTTCAGGCTTAAAATAATCGGTTATCATGGCGTGATAACGGTCGCCATTGACAGTTATGTCCCCACCGGCATCATTTTTTAAGAAATATAGACCGATAGTTCCACCGGCATACCAAACCGTTTTTTTTTTAAATGATATGGCAGCTCTTGAATCTCTTTAGGTTGCTCTTTTGTGTTGGAATCATCTGGGCACACTTTCTTCCTTCGTCTAGCGTTCGCCGGACTGAGATTAAAAAATCTCAGAACTTCGGTAAACCTAGAGAAGTGTCTGTGATTGATATTAACAGCCTTAACAAATGGCTACCTCAAATTGCTTCGGGGATCTGCGAGGATCTGGTCATCTATTTTTGGAGTTTTTGGGTACCGTAAGAGACCAATGTTGACAACTGTTCAACAGAGATCTATCGTAAACTCTGGTTTTAGACTACCAAACAATTATACAACTGACAAATAACCGAGATCTAATTGGAGCATTTTTCACTAAATAAGTATTATGATAGGAAACAGTAATAAGGATAGCCCTAAACTCGCTAACCACATGTATTACATGGTTCTACTTAGAACTAGTTTAACCTCATTATCGTTGAAATTATCTGATAAGAATAATGCTATTACCCGTCCACAGAGGTATCGCAGGAAGTACTAAGTGATCTCAATATTACCAGATAGAACATAGGTGAAAGTTTCAGTGTACTTTTGCCATTCCCTTTGGAGCAATTGAGCTTGACATGTGATCTCTCCATTGGGAATCCTCCACAATATTTGTCAAAATGAAAGAAACCTTAGTTTGAGTGAGAAACAACTTTTTTAGCTTTTTAGACATACATATTATTAATTTATTTGAAAGGTGCATGTTGCATGGATTTACATGGTGTTCTTCATACTGGAAACTACGATAATTTTAATACGAAATTGAATGATCTTACTTACGTAGAAAGTACAAAAGCATAGGAAGCACTGCAGATTTTAAAGCAGATTGTAAGAGCTTAAGAAAGAATAAGTGAAGAGTTGTTATTGTGTTCAGTAACTCTTCCACCTTACCATTATATCGAAATTGTGTAATTTTGACGTAAGTGGACAAGTTTTGATGCCACAGTGAGGTTTGATTGGTTTAATTGATAGCTGTTTCTTGACGGAACTCGTTTGTTTGTAAACAACAAGGATAAAGTAGGTAGTTTAGGAATTTTTGAACATGACTTTAAATCAATTGAAGTCCACTTCATGTTAAAATAAAGGAATTCTAAACCCAAAAGAAGTGATTGAGTTCCAAAAACTTTGCTTTAACTGAGGTCAACAGAAGAATCGCGAGATTCGAACTGTCGTACTTCAGTAACAACCTTGAACAGGGTATATTAAGTTTGCCACGATGTTTGTAACCACAGAAGGAAACGTCAAAGATCCTATAATGTACAAGGAGCGTTCCAAAGTAAAGAGAACATCTATATGTCGGCTGTTGCGTTAGAATCTGCTATCTTTATCGATTGTCCAGTGAGAATTTCATGACATTTCAATGATTGGAAGGGAAGTTCTTGCATTTTAAGTGGTAGTATGCTTCTGTTATCGGTGCGAAAATGAGCTTGGAACAAAGAGCCAATTTTAAATTTTGTTTTAAAATTGGTAAAACTTTTATCGAAACGTTTTAATTGTTCAAACAAGTTAATGACGATGATTGCCTATACCGTAGCAGAGTGCACGAGTGGTTTCGACGTTTTCAAAGTGGTAGTGAGGGCATAAATGACGATCAATATGTCGGCCAATCAAAATCCGTGATCACCGGAAATTCCATCGAAACTGTGCGTGAATTCATCAAAAATCAGCCAAAATCATTCATGGAAATGGAATTGAACATCTCCAAAACATCAATATACGAAAAGTGTATACACGGTTTGTTTCGCACAAATTGACTGACGACCAAAAATTGCTCAGAATCCAAGATTCGAAGGACCGGTTATTTGACCAAAAATCACATTTTAAGCATTAACCACTCCCCGTATTCACTTGACATGGCACCGTGCGACTTCTCTCTTTTCGAAAAAATGCATTTGTCCATGAAAATAAAGCGTTATGCAGACATAGAGGCCATTCAAAAGGCTTGCACCGGCATACTGGCGGCCATACCGGTCAACGAGCTAAAACACTCGTTCGAGTGCATTAAGTATGCAAGCTGTATTGAAGCAGAAGGTGACTATTTTGAATAAAATAAATTGATTTTGAAGAAAAACCAATTGTTCTGTTTTTTTTAAGTTCTCTTTACTTTGGAACACACCTTTTAGTATACTGAAGACTATAAGAAGGAATCCAGTTGGTCAAAGAATTTTAAAATTTTAACAGCTCCAAAGATATCAAAGATTAACGTCAAATGCTGAGGTCAACTACCATTTATGTACAAAGTGCTCAGAATAAGTCCGGTCTTTTTTAATATTTATGGAAAGTGGAAAATAAAAAGATAGAAAAGCTTGGAGAGACATAATAATTAGTGTAGAAAGAAAGCAAAAACACATTCAGAGTGTAGATGCCTTTTAAACTGATGAATCAAATTCAAGTTATTGAATGGGAAATTTTCTTAGCTGACAAGATATCTTCACAAAATTTTGCGTGGATTACTTTCCAAGGCAAGACTACAATTTCTTCAGAAATTGTAAAGATCAAAGCACTAGAGCATATACTTGTCATACAAACTGAACGATCGTGGCTTCGGTACAACCGATGTTAACGCTTCTTCTTGTTTCTATTTATTTTTTATTAATTTTGTATTAGTTTTTTTTTTAATTCGTTATTATTTAGTGGCCCTTGGCGAGCTTTCCAGGAACACTCACTATTCACCTTCACTTTTGAACTAATTTTTCAATTTCCATTCAAACACCTTTTTATTACTACAGTTGCAAACATACCGACATACATGCTTCAGTGTACTTGTAGCGCACCTGAGAAATATATCCATACAGAACTCCATAAATCACTTGCCATGCTCATCACGTTATTACCTTCAGTGATCCCAAAGTTTGCGAATATAATGAAAAAACAAAAGCATGTTTGCAATATAAATTTATAAAATAAACATATTGTGTAAGTGAGCTGGCACGCTAGCAAACGCACACATATACATACATATAAATATATTTATTACTGACACAATACAACCAATTTCCTAGAACACACACACATACACACACACCCAGACACAGTACACGCGTTTCTAATGGTGTTTTTTTTTTTTTTTTTGTTTTCGGAGGGGGAATCTTCTAAAGATAACTGCCAAGGTGAGATTGGTAGCATGCACGATTCATATTGTTCGCTAGAGTACACCTCTTTCGGGATCACGCCCAGACAGTGTTAAAACACTATGCTGGACTTGCGAAACAGTATGCCTACGTACTAAACCCTTAACTCCGGCTGCTGTAGCTTGTATTCGGACCTGCGGGACCGCCGTTAAGCACTACTTCGCAGGACCAAGCTGGGCGATAACTGCCTCTTCAATACCTACCTCCAGGGTTATTCATGTGGTCTTATGCTTCTGCGCTGCCTTTCTTTTATTCTGAGTTCTTGGAGCGCTATTGCAGTCCACTCTTTCATCTTAACCCACACCAGTTGTGATCGCAGCATGTGACTAACTATGCTGTCGGGCGTCATCCTTTCATTTGTTAAGTTTTCTATGGTCTCTCTCTCCACTGCAAACCTCGTGCAGAAGAAAAAGATGTGCTCTGCGTTTTCTGCGGCATTTCCACAGAACGAACAGTGTGTTTCGTCATCTTGGCCAAATCTGTGCAGGTATTCCCTGAAACAGCCATGGCCCGATAAGAACTGCGTTAAGTAGAAATCTGTCTCCCGTGTTGTCTGTCAATCCAGGCCGGCACATTCTTAATAAGCCTGTATGTCCATCTTCCTTTGTCTGCCGCGTCCCATTGCTTTTGCCACTCCTCGAGACTTGTCTTCCTCTCCTTTTTGCGCTCGTCAGCCGTTAGGCGCCTATTCATGGCTTTTGTTTTACAGTAGACTCTACTTAACTCAGAGGCCATTATATCCGGTGGCATAAGGCCAGATATGATAGCGCTCGCCTCGTGCGACACCGTTCTAAACGCACAGGCAACTCTAAGGGCGCATAGCCTGGACACAGATTTGGCCATATTGACACAGGTTTTTTGACGAAGGGCTGTCCCCCATATCGGAGCTGCATACATAAGCATTGATTGGCTAACTTTAGCCAGCAAAGCTCTCCTCCTTTGACTTGGGCCACCAATGTTTGCCATAATTCTCGAAAGGACCGCAGTCACTTTAGCCGCCTTTCCACAGGCCTTTTCAATGTGCGCCTTGAAATTGAGCCTCGTATCGATCATAACGCCAAGGTACCTCAGTGAATTTTGCGTTACAACGTTAAATCCATCAATGTTCAGTGTGACTGTTTCTAGCCTTTTCCTGCTCGTGATGAGCACTGCCTCTGTTTTTTCTCCTGCCAGCTGAAGCTTAGTACTCGTAAGCCAGTCTTTGATTTTCGACACGGTCTCATTGCATATGTTTTGTATCTGGAAGAGCTCTTTAGCAACGATCGTTACGGCAATGTCGTCCGCATAGCCAATTATCTGTGCTTCTTTTGGCAGCGGTAATCGTAACACCCCGTCGTACAGCACATTCCATAATAGTGGGCCTAGTACGGAGCCTTGTGGTACTCCACCTGTCACCATGTAGGTTTTTGGACCTGTATCGGTATCATACAGCAGTAGTCTGTCAGACAGATAGCTGCTAATTGTCCTCAGAAGATACCCCGGTGTGTTTCTTGCCGCTAATGCCCTCAGTATATGTGGCCAGGATGCAGAGTTGAAAGCGTTCTTCACGTCAAGCGTGACCACAGCACAGTATTTTATATCTCCATGCATCCATCTGGTGCCCTCTATGGCCTTGGCAGCAATGTCCGTCACTTTTCCAACTGCGTCCAGAGTGGACCGATGTCTTCTGAATCCAAATTGGTTTTCAGATAAACCTGGAGACTCTTCTTCTAGGTGACGTTCTAGACGTGTGCAAATCAGTCTTTCCAGTATTTTGGCCATCGTGTCGATCATGCAGAGTGGGCGATACGCACTCGGCTCTCCCGCTTGTTTGTTTGGCTTCTGAAGAAGAACCAACCGCTGTTTTTTCCAAATTTTTGGGAAAACTCCTTCTTTTAGGCATCGTGAGTAGAGTTCGGCGAAGGCCCTCTTGCAATGGTTGATTGCAATTTTCAGTACCTTGTTCGGGATGCCATCAAGTCCTGGTGCCTTTGAGTTGCCAAATCTCTCCGCCACATCCATTACCTCCTTCTCGTCGACAATTGGAGATTCCATCACGGTTGGTACTGTTCTACTCGATTGGGGTTCTTGCGTTGGGAAAAGCGTTTTCACCACCTTTTCTAGGAGGGTCGGACATGTTGGAGCTTGACTTTTACCCCCTCTGATTTTCTCCATCACAATTTTGTACGCGTCACCCCACGGATTCTCGTCCACCTTTTCACATAGTTCTTTAAAACTTGAGGACTTACTTCTTTTAATGGCTTTCTTGAGTTCCTTGCGTTTTTTTTTGAAAGTTTCTCGCAGTCTTGTATGGTGTGGCGTACTTTGGCTTCTTTGGCATAGGCGTCTCGCTTTATGGCATTCGCTTCTTAGTGTGCTGATTTCCTCGTTCCACCAGTATGCGGGCCTTTGGGTTATGTTGTGCTTTTTTCTACCCATAGCAGCATCACAGGCTTTACTTATGTGCTTCACTAGTTTTTCAGCCTGTCGGTCTACACTGATCGCATCATCTAAGTTCCCAACCAACATTAGTTTTAAAATTTCTTCATCTAGCGTTTCAAGTTTCCACCCTTTTTTCTGTAATTTTTTAACGCTGGATCGGATTTGTGATTGCTTGCGGATTTCCAGCATGATGGCCAGGTGATCGCTATGTGTGTAAAAGTCGCACACTTTCCAAGTTGCTGATCGTACTAGCGTGCTGCTGGCGAAAGTAATATCTATTACCGATCCGCGTCCATTCTTTTCAAAAGTATTTCTATCACCGGTATTGAGTAGCACTGCGTCTAACATAGAAAACGCTTTGAGTAGAGCATTACCCCGCCTGTTTGTGTAGCTACTACCCCATTCAATTGCCCATGCGTTAAAATCGCCTGCTATCACGTTTGGTGTAGTAGTGAGGGCGTCTCGGACAAGTTCGTCAAGAATTCTTTCGTAATCTCCCAGCAGCACACTCGGAGGGATATAGCAGCTGTAAAAATAAATGCCACCTATTTTCGCTCGCGTATAGTAAGATCTGCCTACGAGCGGCTTATCTTGGAAGGCGTTGCCCCCACAGGCCCATATGGCAGCTTTGTTTTCCTTGTCGGAGATCCATGTGGCAGCGTTTATATTTTTGTACTGCTCACACACTATCGCCACCTCTACCTTTTCATCAAAGATTGTTTGCTTCAGTAGATCTTGAGCAGCTTCACAGTGATTTAGATTAATTTGGACTACTTTCATTTTATCTTTTTGCACGCCGCTTGATATAGAGGACACTTCCAACTTCCTATCCGGTGACCTGTCTCCTTTTTCCCACTGCTTTTGCATGCTGCACACGACGGGCTTTTATCACATTCCTTTGCGAAATGCCCCTTTTCACCACACTTAGCACAGCATTTGCTTCGATCATCCTCGCTCGTGCATGCCCTCGCCAGATGGCCATATTCCAGACACCTGAAACACTTTCTGAGGTTCGGCTTTTCCCTTATTCTGCATACCGTCCATCCAATCTTGATCTTATGGGCGTCAAGCAGCCGTTTTGAGTCCGCTGCGGGAAGGCTGATGACTGCCGTTTGCGTGCCCGCGTACGCCTGTCTCATGGTTTTGATCGCTTTTTCGTCAAAGGAATTTAGCTCTTTGATTTGTGATCGTATTGCCACCGCTATGTCTTCTTTAGTGGTTATTTCGTCCAAGTCTCGGATCTCCACTGATACTTCGTGGGTTAGGGCTCTTATTTGAGCTTGGTCGCCCAAAACCTTGCATATCTCCTTTTCGTATGCTCCTGTGTTCATCTGGGCCTTCTTCATTTCTAGAAGTATTTCGCCTTTTGCCGTCTTCCGGATCCTCGAGACGTTTTCTCCAAGTTCTTTCAGAGCATCATCCTTTTTCACGGCTCTAAGCATATCGCTGTACGACATGTTACCATTGCGGGCAATGATAATTGCATCGGGCCTCGGACGTGGAGCAGAAACCGTCTTCTTATTCTTGTTTTGTGTTTTTTTGGTTTCACCTGTGTCCATTCATTTCCCTGTTCCTCTGCCTTCGGAATGTTTCCTTCATTCCTCTTCCACGCAGTGGTCCTCTTTTGGACTTCCTCTTGACTGGCTTTCTTTTTTGGCGGGGTCTTTCGCGTCTGCAGCTCGTCCTCACGGGGCCTTTTTGGAGTTGAATCCACTCCTGTGTGCCTCAAAGGAACATTTCGCCTGGTAGCTTTAATTTTGTTATACTCGCTTTGGGCGCGTTCATGGAGCTTTGTGACAGAAGTTAGCAGATCCCGGATCTGATTGTTGATCGATCGCTGAGGCAGTTTCATTGCTTCCGTTAGCCTCTTGATCATATCTCCCAATTCAGCCATAATGTCCCCTTCTGGTTGCGCTGGTTCCGCTCGAAGCGTGCTGTCTTGCAGCGCTGGTGGCGACGATCTCGCTCTTTCAGGCCTTTCCACGGTGAGCCCCTGTTTCGGTGATCGCATCAATCTTGGTGCGCGTCTAAAGGGATCAGCTCCGACGCAAAAACTACTCGGCGTTCTCCTGGATTGTTCCGCTTCTGGTGTGTTACTGACAGGGCTTTGAGTGCCGTAGCTCATCAAGCAGTCTTGAACACCGCTGCTTTTGTTTTTGTTTTCTTTGTTTAAAAAATTCTCCATTCGTTTGTTTTATACAGCGCATCGTGTGTAGGGGGGCGGGCCGAAATAGACAGGAACGGGTGTACCCTCGGAAAACCATGCTCCTACCCCAGTTCCCTGAGGCCTGTCCTTCGCTTTACCAGTCCCGGAAAACACGGACGGACCGGCGCTCGCCCGGGGCAACGCAGGCTACTACCCCTGCGCCCAATGCACACTCCCTGACCAGGGACCGAAGTGGCTGTTTACTGATACACCACGCAGCTGACACCTCGGCAGAGCAGGCTCACATCACCTTTTCCATCCTACCAGCGGAAGACATCGCTGTCAGGATAACCAAGGACTCCCAGTGCGCCGCGCTGTGTACCGGTCAAGTTGTAATATCAGCCGCACCTAACATGGTGAACAGACGCTGACCAGGAAGCCGCCCATTATGGGTCCGTCGCGCCTGGATTTGATTTTTGTCATCATGTCCAAACATGATGAGGGGACACATATTTCTGTGTGGCGGTGTCGATTCGCCACAGTCACAGGAGCTTCAGCGGATCTGCTAGCTTTTGTGCCGCATCCTTCACTCCTGCCGCTCCTCGTCGGGGATTGCTTATTCGTTTTGACTTATTTCGCAACTAACCTGCTACTACAGGCCGTTCGGCTATCCGCGACCTGCCGACCCCCCCGGTAGCTTAGAGCTTAGCTAGAGCGCCCAAAGTTTGTGTGCGTCCGTTTGTACGCGCCGGAGGACTCGCCTTCAGTGCCGACCGGATCAGTAGCACCGACCACCCAAGCGGTCAATTAAAGCGCTATCGCAATGGTACAGCCCACACCCCCAGCCAATTGACTAGAACAGGTTACTCTATTGGCCGCCGGACGGACCGATGTCCCCGTAACGGTCCTGAGTCAACCGATGTGGCCCTGCACCGAATTGATCCGTGGGCTTAAAAAACTCGATACTACGACCGCTGGTCGGCCCAAGAAAACGCAGTCCCCAGTACTGGTTCAAACACCAGCACCCTTTTTGGACACCCCCTTCATCGGGGGACACCCCCTTCATCGGGAGACACCCCCTTCATCGGGGACACCCCCTTCATCGGGTATGGACAACCCCTTCATCGGGTTTGGACACCCCCTTCATCGCAACGAGGCGTGAGTGGGTGCATGTGTGTGTGGCCTGCTTGAGCATGCGGATAGCTAGCAGACGTGTCGTGCTCGTTACAAGCTGCTTGGCAGCAGCTAAAGCCACTTGATATCCTATCAATATTTATCCCCTTTCACGCAGCAGCACACGCACAAACACAGATACACACATTCATGCTCACGGGAGCCTTTCTGCTTATTCATCGCTCTTACTTATTCACACATGCTAAACAGTTGGGGCACAATTTTTTGTTATTTTTTGCATTTTATTGTATTTTGAGCACCAACACCACTACATAAACATGCTGCTGTGGCGCGTTGCATAGATAAAGGCGCCCAAGCATTAGTTTGCATGAATAAAAAGCTCGTAATTTCATGCAGATGCGGTTGTTACAACTTTACAGCTGTCGTTACATACATATGTACAAGTGTGCATGTGTTTGTGTTGTCGTAATTCAAGGGGTTATAAATGTGCTTTCAGCAATATATACCTACCGTTATGTTTAAACATATGTACTGACGGAAATAAATATTTTCACGCAATGTCTCAATTTATTGAAAATCAGTATGACATTTTCAACACCATTTGGCATTGTTGTTGTTGTTTTTGTTGTGCTTGGCAGCAACTCAAACGTTCATTGACTGCTGCTGGCGAACTGGGTCATGTTCCGGGTATTTCTGCACTCGTTGTCAAATTGATGTATGAAATGATGTCCTTTGAAATGATTTTCTCTTTCATGCATA
Source organism: Bactrocera tryoni (assembly GCF_016617805.1). Classification (NCBI taxonomy): domain Eukaryota; kingdom Metazoa; phylum Arthropoda; class Insecta; order Diptera; family Tephritidae; genus Bactrocera; species Bactrocera tryoni. Next base: position 66,516,927 of record NC_052500.1, on the reverse strand, counting down.
AACTCCAACACTGCGACTAAAAATTAAAAAAATATATATTTTTAATTTTTAAACTAAAATTTGGAGGATATTTTGTTTTCACAATGAATAAACCCAGGACTTGGCAAATTGGAAAACATTTTAATTTAGCGCAAATGGCTAGAAGAACATGTGGACCCTCATCGCCATTTCCTCTGAGGCAGATATCGATTATGCTGTGGAATTATTGATCATACACAATGCTGCCCATATAGGTACGCCAGAAGGCTTATTTTAATTCTTTAACCCGGAAAACCTGAACATCTGGTTTATTCCTATCGATCAATTACTTTACTGGTAAGTATCTTGAAAGTATTTGAAATAATATTTTTACGTACGCTCTTGCCGGTGTTAGAAAGCAAACAGCTTATTTCGAATCATCAGTTTGGCTTCAGAAAACTTGATGCTAAAATTAGGCAATGTAATAAAGTAAAATAATCCTATGCAAAATAACAAATACTGCTCTGCTGTGACAAAGTCTGGCATCGAGGCCTATTATTCAAATCAAAGGAAAAACTATCAATGCCTTATTATGTGCTGCTAAAGTCTTACCTGCACAATCGGACGTTCTACGTTAGATGCCGTGCTGCTGGGTCGGATTTGAGATCTGTTAGTGCTAGGAGTGTACTCGCCCCTGTGCTCTACATTTTTTATACAGAAGACCTACCAGTGATCAACTCTGACTCCACAATGACGGCAACCTACGCTGATGATACTGCACGGCTAGCATCAAGTGGGAACCCTAATACTGCCTCCAGACAACTGCAGTTGCAACTGAATACTCTAGAACCGTGGCTCACCAAATGGAACATTGATATCAATACCGAAAAGTTCGTACATGTGGTATATAGATAGATATTGTTAATGAGGTATTGTACCGCGACTTAGGGTCTATTGTGCCCTCAATTGGCTTTTGTATAGTCAGTTGTTACCAACAAACACATGCGAAGTCTGAAGAATAAGTTACTAATTTTTTAGGTAATACTTAGGTACCAGTCGTTGTTATTTAGTTATATTTTTTTATTTAAAAAGATTCTAAATATATTGAAAAATGGATTTGATATTGACAAAAAACTTTACAAAACCATTCATAAGGCACTTCACATATGCAACAGATTCCATACAAAGATAGGATTTTGATCGTTAATTTTATATCACAGCTATATTCTATAGTGAACCAATCTAAAACAAATACTTTGGAGTTTGCACAATTGCCTTAGGATTACTACATTCTATTCTTGAATACAAGGTCTGTTGCAAAAGAAACAGAACTTTTTAAATATAACTATTTCTGGTGGCGCCACCTATTGGTGGGTATATGAAATAAAAAGTTTGATCTCTTGTTGACATTTCGTAAAAATTTTAAGAGATCGGTCGTAAAATGCATTTTGAACAAAGAGCAAATATTAAATTTTGTTTTAAACTTGGGAAAACGTTTACTGAAACATTTCAAATGATGAAAAAAGTTTATGGTGATCAGTGCCTATACTGTAGTAATGCGCATGAGTGGTTTAAGCGATTCCAAGAAAGTCGTGAGGACCTCTGTGATGATCAGAAGTCGGGCCGGCCAAAATCAAAAAAGAAGTCAAAAATAAAGACAATGCTGATTTGGTTTTACGATCCCGAGGGTATCCGAGAGTTCGTCCCACCTGGCCAAACGATTAATGCTGTGTTTTACCTTGGTGTTATGAAGCGTCTTTTGTCATACATTCGCCGTGCTCGACCGTTAGGCAGGGTCCTGGCGCCTGTTGCACGATAATGTGCCGTGTCATCGGTCGACGCTTGAAACTGATTTTTTGACAAAAAACTCCATATTAACCACTAATCACTCACCCTACTCACCTGATCTGGAACCCTGTGATTTTTACCTATTTGGAAAACTTCATTTTTGAAGGACACTGGTTTCAGGACATTTCAGCTATCCAAAAGGACGACCGATATTCTCAAGAGCATTCCGAAAAATGACCTTAAACACTCATTTGAAATGCTAATTGGCCGGGCTAAACGCTGTATCGAAGCACAAGGAAACTACTTTGTTTTTTTAACAGTCCTGTTTCTTTTGCGACAGACCTTGTATATCTTGCTAAATATAGAAAGTGTCCAATACAATAACTTTATTCCGATGTTTCAGTTTGTATTGAAGCTACCGGTGTACCGGGATGAAGTGAGCATTGTGATACAATTGGTTGGTAGCGAACAAAACTTAATTTTTCTCGGTTTACTTGGTAAAACATAAACAATAACGTTACTGGTGATCAAAAGTGGTTCACTTTCGTCAAAGTCAAGTGAAAATGGTCGTGGTCGATACGCGGTGAGCCGGTTTGAAGGGACTGCCAGAGTATCAGTCAACCATTATGAATTGCAAAAATCTTAAGTCGGATCTGTACTGTTAACAGTTGAATCATCTAAAAAAAGCAGTTGTACAGAAGCGGCTCTTGGCTAATAGAAAACTCGCCACGAGCTCCGGGAACTTGGTTTAGAGGCCCTTATGTTCCTGTCTAACTCGAATCTGGTAAAGAATTAAAACTGAAAATTGGCTGCCCCAACTGTTATCCAAAAGAATGATGGCTTCATTGATAGCGGCATTATGAAATCACCTTCCAAATACAAATCACGATCCAAGTGCAGGTACTTTTTTCAATAGCATTTTTTGACAGATCACGCATGAGTCGTGCCAAGCTGACATGTTATTTTTGTTCATTATTGTTTGGCATTTCATCATGGAAAGACTTTCGTTTGAACATGTCGTCGCCAGTCATTCTTCCTTTTCGATTGGGGCCAATTGGAGATTCCATGCCATGACAGGTCCTCCTCCACCTTTCTATCAGAGTGGAGCTCTTCTCTTTTCCCCAGCAAGTACTGTGTCAAATACTTAGCCAGCCGTATCTTTTAATCCGCTGTACTATGTCACTATCGTCTTAAATCGCATACAGCGCATTGTTCCATCGACTGAGGTTTTCTCTTGCGCAAGTTCGCAAAGGACTATAAATCTTTCGAAGAACCTTTTTCTCAAAAACTCGTGAAGACGACTCATCAGATGTTGTTATCGTCCATGCCTCTGTATGCTCCGATCTTGAAACTGTAAACCGAGATAGCAAACACTCTAAAGATATCGACTACGTACATCATATCATTCTCGAATAATGGTCATTAGCAAGCGAAGTGGGTGCCGCGCGAACTCACTTTTGACCAAAAACAACGACGAGTTGTTGATTCGAAACAGTGTCTGGAGTTGGTTAATCGTAATAAACACGTTTTTTTGCGTCGATATGTTATAATGGATAGTACATGGCACCATCATTTCATCCGTGTGGACTGCACGGCTCAAATATCACCGCATTTGAAGAAAAGGAAAGTGCTGTTTCACCAAGGCAATACACCACGTCTTAAGTCAGTGAAAACGATTGAAAAATCCATTAATAGCGCTTCGAATTGCTTCCGCGTTCTCTAGGTCTTCAACGCATCGACTATTTGCTGTTCTCAGATCTCAAAAGAATGCTCGCTGGGAAAAATTTTCGTCGAATGAAGCGGTGATCGCCGAAACGGAGTCATATTTTGAAGCAAAGGACAAATCGTACTACTAAAATAGTATCGATTAGTTGGAGGGAGTAGAAGATACCATTGATTCCAAGGGATATGCATATATTTTCCCCCTTTCTCTTACTGTTTTGAAGATGTGATCCAAATTTATATTTCTATACTAATAAAGATAGTGCGCCGTTTTCGGATTGATTACAATTAGAGAGAAGACGGTGTTACTTACGAGGTATTAATTGCTTTTAATAACGTCTTCCCGGAGGTTCTTTATTATTACTTATTAATACTACAATTAGAGTTTTAACTATTTAAAAAGTTGCTGAATAATGTTAAGTTAAAAGATTTCTCCAGTATATAGTTGACATTATCATTTATCAACGACGCATGTGTTTGGTTCTCTTTAACAATATTTTTCTCTGCTTTCGGGTGGTTTAAAAATTCTCTATTTCACTTTACACCACAAAACTATGCGAATTTCATGTTAACCAAAACTTAACTGTTAAGCAATTCTTATTCTTATTCCCTGTTGCTGACGTATCTCAGCAACCTCAAGTACATTGTCCTCTCCACTCATTTGCGGCATTTCACTCATCTTTCCTGCCTCAGCTGTTTGATTTGTGAGATTTTGTCTTCCTTTGCTCGCATGTCACATGAGACCCAGATACTTCAATCGATACCTTATAGACAATTGAATACTTATATGTATGCATGTATTTAAAGCCTCATCAATAGCACATTCCTTCAAGCTGAGCGCCGCTTATCAACTTTACATACTAGGAACACTGCCTCGCCGCCACCTCACAGCATACCGTTGCCTGCCAAATAGACACAAAAAAATTGTCTAACACTTTGCAGCAGTTGAAGTGTTGCCTTGCGGATATGTATGGGATGTGCTCGGCGAGTGGATATTTTACCCAATTGCCGCAATGGTCGCCCCAAAGTATGCCAACGAGGGCGCACACTTTATTAGTTTGACACTTGGTACCCCGCTTGTGGCGGTGGTCGATTCGAGGGCTGTATATGTGTCAATGTGACACCTAACTGTATAGTTGGCTGACTGACTGACAACCGACTGGCTATAGGAGCTGTACTGACTGATGAAAATACTCTATACCAAATTGTATTTCAGTTCAGCTGCTTCAATTGGTTGTAAGGTGGTGGGCAATGCCCCAAGTAGAGTTAATGAAAGCGCCCGCAAACGGCAATGAAGCAACAGGCTGCTTGGCTGTAAAGTAGGTAATGCAGACAGTGATTATTCTCGCTGTCATGTTGGTGTATTGGTTGGTGCGAGTTCGAGGCGGACATTAAAGTATTGTTGAAATGTGTCATAGGAGCAAAGCTTGTATACTGGAAAATCATAAGCGGGTTATTTTCTTAAAGCTGAAGTCTGCAGTCAATGGATTTCATAAGATTTAAGTTGAAAACAGAAATTTGACATGTATGTCAAGATCTAGTAATGTTCAGCTAATGATAAAACTCGTCTATAATTTAATTCTAATCAGAATTGTCACTATTAATTTTTATTAAGAGGAAAGAGATATATTCCGAATCATCTTCCTAAAGTTGAAGAATTGGATCAGAAATATCTAATATCCTGGAGTTCGATCGAAGTATTGGCATAAACAATTCAGTGAGCTATTTTATTTCAAAAATGTACAAGTACTCAAGCATAAGTTTGGATGACAAAAGTGAATTAATACTCTAAAGAGAAGGATAAGCTATTGGGAGCCGATGGTTCCTAAACGTAAAATACTAACATATAGTGCCAGTCTTTCTTCCTTTTCGCTGTTTGGCGCTAATTGGAGATTCCAAGTGTTGTCAAGACCAGATGGACTTTCCAACGGAGTGGAGATCTTCTTCTTCCTCTGCTTCCTCTGCTTCCTACGGGCGGGAACAGCATCGAGTACTCTCAGAGCTGAAGTGTTTTCCTCCATTGGGAAGACATCACCGAGCTAACTTTTTCTCAATTCATTGAACTATGGCAATGTCATTTCAACTATAAAGAGAAGATTAAGTTATCGAAAGCGGTCCAATACGTACCCAGCCACACCTGCTGACGGTCCATTATCGTAAGATACTATTATAACATATAATGTAATAAGTTCTCGTAGACGGATACTTTCAAAATTTTTAGCCGAATCGAACATAGGCCGCTGCTGAAACCGGGTGTTTCCGCGGATTTAAAGAAATGTAAAGCAGCCGGTGATTGGATTCTTGTACTACATCACTACATCGATTCATGTGCGTCATAGGAACATGTCGAAAGAGTGAACCTCGGCCAACCTGTTCCGTAAAAGGCGAAGACTGTCATATTGACCTAAAAGATGATGATCACTGTTTTCTGGGATTCAAAATCTGTAATCTACCTCAACTATCTGTGGAAATGCTAAACTCACAGAGCTCTACTTAGTTGAATTAGTTGTCGGATAAGACGTCGAATTTAAGATAAACTGTTCATTTGTCGAAGAAAGAAGTGCTTTGCCAACATAACAACCATTTTTTTTATTTCCAAACTTGAGAAAGGCAATCGTTAAGCGAGTTCGAGTTGAATGAAGCGAAGTCTTTCTATGTAGACTATCAGAAGTTGGAACATTTCCAGGTATATTGGATCAGTCTAAAGAGAAACTACTCTATTGAGTAGTAAATTGCCATTTTTTGATTTTCCTTTGCAGTCTAAATTAAAGTTGCATTAATAATAGGAAACTCGGAAAAAGTCATCTGGGTACCTAGTTATACTATATTTAAAAAGAAGGAAACGAAAAGGTAAGCGAGGTGGCTCGCTTTGTCCCAGCCGGGAATGCAATACGCTTAAGATGCCTAGGATAATTCATTTCCTTAAAAACACAAACTTGAATCAATGAACTCTAGGGGAACTTCTCATGTCTTCGGTCACTACCAGCATAGGGCGTAATAAATGTACTTATCGGTAGTGGTGATGTTGGATAACCTTCTATTTTAAGGCTTTTAAGGCAAGAGGAACTAGGTAACGTTCTCGAATCTCAGAATAGTGGTAAAGTGGAATAAGCGAAATGCAGAGGACGAAATGATGACGGTAGAATATTAACACCCAGCCAACCGTCAGCTATGGGCTCCAATGTTTCAACATAAAAGATATTGGGCTGTTGGGGTGAAAAAAACTCAGTTAACATATCCACTGAGCTGCTGAATAAGGTTTAACTGGTTACCACTTCGGAGCACGACGGGCCTAATGATTGCTGCCGCCTGCTAAGTGGAGCTTCAACCTTTTCAGCAAACCAACCAAGTTCTTTTCGAAAAATCTGCAAAATAATATAATATTTTCATTGCACCACTAAAGCTTAATATTTTCATTTGCTAAGATTATTCCTAAAGATCCTTGGAGTATGGAGTCGTGTGTAGAAGTTCACGCAAGTGAGGAAAGTTCTCTGATCGCCATTTACTTGGGAGTGGCCAGAAATGATTCTTTTACTTATTGCTCAAGCAGCTCACGACTTCCGATCATTGACCAAGTATCATCTGGTTAGCCTAAGAACATCCGTTTGAAAGCGAGCTAAAGTGAGAAGGCGAAATATCTACTCCGCAGTGTATCGTGCTGGGTTTGGGACCCGCCACTTAAAAAACTCTACCAATGAAAAATTATCGACAGGCTCAGATGAGAGACCCCCCTTTTGATAATGGCCATGGCAAACGAAATAAAGACTACGATGAACTCTTGCCAACAGGTGCTACTTCGAACTGAGTAGACAATTGAGAAGTAAAGTCCTCTCTCGACGAACAAAAACCAAATTCTATAAGTTACTCATAATTCCCGTCCTGCTATATGGTGCAGAGGCTTGGACGATGACAACAACTGATGAGTCGACGTTGCGAGTTTTCAAGAGAAAAGTTCTGCGAAAGATTTATGGTCCTTTGCGCGTTGACCACGGCGAATATCGCATTCGATGGAACGATGAGCTGTATAAGATATATGACGACATTGACATACTTGTAGTTCAGTGAATTAAAAGACAGCGGCTATGCTGGCTAGGTCATGTTGTCCGAATGGACGAAAACACTCCAGCTCTGAAAGTATTCGACGCTGTACCCGCCGGGGGAAGCAGAGGAAGAGGAAGACCTCCATTCTGTTGGAAGGAGCAGACGGAGAAGGACCTGGCTTCGCTTGGAATATCCAATTATCGCCACGTAGCGAAAAAAAGAAACGACTGGCGCGCTGTTGCTAACTCGGCTATAATCGCATAAGCGGTGTCTACGCCAATAATGAAGAAGAAGAAGATTCTTCCTAAACTATGTACATATATATGGAAAAAACAAATTACTATTATATATTTGAAGTTTTTGAAGTAATTAATTTTATTGTAAAATTTATTAGATATTTTACATATTTGATATAAAAATTTTTAAATTTGATATAAACTTATTTCTAATATTTTACAAAAGTTCTTACTTTCATATATGAAGATGCTTCTCAAAGATTTCACAATATTTGTCATAATATAATTTTTATGAAAAACTCTATAATATTTTGTGTTTTCATAGTTTTTTAATTTTAAAATATTGCCAAGATTTTAGAAATTTTTTTTGAGGATATCAGTTAGACAATTTCTGCTTTAAGCATTTGGTCTTATTTGTTTTATAACAAATAAGACGTTTAACTGCTTTATAGTAGATATTAAAAGAAGAAGTGAATAAGGTTTTTAAGTATACTTCCTAAGTTTCAGTAGAGAGTTTGATTTTACGGAAATAGATATAGAAAATAAGGCAAGCAAGGAGTACACAAGTATTAAATTTTTTGAAATGAAAGATAATATTTCAGGATTAACTAAACGGGATATTCTCGTTAAGCTTATACTACTGACTTAATAATAGGTTTTTGTATATTAAAATTATTTTAAATCAACTGTTATTTTATAAATTATATACTATTTTAAGCCAGTTAGAATATAAAATGACGGACGTCCAAAGCTACAGCTGTTAACGGTTTCAAAGTCCTCAGCAAAATTCGGAACTGAAAAAGAGAAAATGTGTATTTGTTTATTTATTTTAAATTATATGATTTTATATAATTATATGAGCAACACCTTATTCATTGAAATAGCAGCGCAATAGAAGCGAAAATATAATGATTTTTTCATATTCTCTTTCGCTAGTTGATCACTAGCATATACTAATTATAATAGAACACTATTGTGGGTAAAAAATAGTAAGACTTTTTAATTTCAAATTCGCGTGTAAATCGATTTGTCGAAATATTTTTTTTTTTGATTAGTATAACTGTTAAACTTGGCTGTGCCAAATGTCAAACTAAAATAATCATTAGTGTTTAGCATGCCCCTGTCTTTCTGAAGTACATAAATGTATTCGGCGATCTTTACGATTAGTGAAATTATACAAGAAAGAAGTTCCATTAAAATTTGTGTTCGGAATCAAATTTCTGGCGTCGAAGCATTCAGAATGTTGGAAATGGCCTTCGGTGATAATTGTTTGACGCTTAATTGGTAAAAATTTTTCAAAGTGATGATGAAACACGTCCAAGTCAGCCATCAACTGCTGATCCACACGTCAATAAAACAAAGAAATTGGTGATTGAGAACCGACGATTCACAGTCAGAGATACCGTTGGAATATCGGAAGAATCAGTGAAAACCATTTTGAAATATCATTTGGGCCTAAGAATAGTGAAAGCACGATTGGTTCCAAAATCACTAAATTATTTCGAAAAAACAGCGTCGCTTTAACGTCTGTAAAACAATGTTTTTCGAAAAACTTATTATTATTGGCGATGAATCTTGGTACTATGCTTGCGACCCGAAAATAGACGAGATCAATCGGCCGAATATCGAGGCAAAGGTGAGCCGAACGAAAAAACTACGACAAAGCAGGTCAAAAATCGAGGTTATGTTGACAGTTTTCTTTGATTATCAAGGTGAGGTGCACTGCGAATACCTTCCGAGCGACTAAACTGTCGACAGGAATACCATTTTAGTGTTAAGCGTCATTTGTGGTGAAGCTGTCGTTATAATCCGATATCACCTGTCGGTATGGGTTCTTAAAGTAGTTCTTAGTAGTTTAGAAGGTACATTAATAATATAATAATAATGAATATTCTACAGTTTATACGCAAATTTGAAAAGGCGTTTCAGAGTGTTTGGAAGAAGGCCAAACCTTAAACGCGTTTTTCTCAAAATGGTGATCAAAGTCGGTGACCTATATTACTCGAAAACGGCTAAACCGATTATTCTCAAATTTTAACATGAGCTTCTTAAATATAGTTTTTAGTAATTAGTCGACAGTCGACGAGTTTTTCTCACCTATAAATATTGTTTTATTTTTATACTCTCGCAACAATGTTGCTAAGGAGAGTATTATAGTTTTGTTCACATAACGGTTGTTTGTAAGTCCTAAAACTAAAAGAGTCAGATATAGGGTTATATATACCAAAGTGATCAGGGCGACGAGTAGAGTCGAAATCCGGATGTCTGTCTGTCCGTCCGTCTGTCCGTCCGTCCGTGCAAGCTGTAACTTGAGTAAAAATTGAGATATCATGATGAAACTTGGTACACGTATTCCTTGGCTCCATAAGAAGGTTAAGTTCGAAGATGGGCCAAATCGACCAACTGCCACGCCCACAAAATGGCGGAAACAGAAAACTTATAAAGTGTCATAACTAAGCCATAAATAAAGATATTAAAGTGAAATTTGGCACAAAGGAACTCATAAGGGAGGGGCATGTTTGGCCGTAATTTTTTTGGAAAAGTGGGCGTGGCCCCGCCCCCTACTAAGTTTTTGTACATATCTCGGAAACTACTATAGCTATGTCAACCAAATTCTACAGAGCCGTTTTTTTAAGGCATTTCCATATACAGTTCAAAAATGGAAAAAATCGGATAATAACCACGCCCACCTCCCATACAAAGGTTATGTTGAAAATCACTAAAAGTGCGTTAACCGACTCATAAAAAACGTCAGAAACACTAAATTTTACGGAAGAAGTGGCAGAAGGAAGCTGCATCCAGGCTTTTTTTAAAAATTGGAAATGGGCGTGGCGCCGCCCACTTATGGACCAAAAACCATATCTCAGGAACTACTAGACCGATTTCAATGAAATTCGGTATATAATATTTTCTTAACACCCTGATGACATGTACGAAATATGGGTGAAATCGGTTCACAAACACGCCTTCTTCCAATATAACGCTATTTTGAATTCCATCTGATGCCTTCTCTGTATAATATATAGTATGTACATTAGGAACCAATGATGATAGCGGAATAAAACTTTACAAAAATACGGTATTTGAAAAATATGTAAATGACGTATAATGAAATCTCGATTATCACTTTATCATGCGAGAGTATAAAATGTTCGGTGACACCCGAACTTAGCCCTTCCTTACTTGTTTTATAAACAATTTAAAACCGAAATTTTGGTCAAAAATCGATTTTTTTTGAGAAGCTTTGTCAAAAAAGTTTATTTTGCTTATTCTTTTGATTTGCTTTACTAAATGTTACATTATTTTAACGAAATCTGTTTGGTTTTCTAATTTCAGAGGATCCAGCTCAGAGATATAGTGGTCACCGCAAAAAGTCACTTTTGAGAGGAGCTCCCGGAGATAAGGCGTAATTCCTTCCCAAATAAATATTTTTATCAATACTAAGTCTTAGAATACAGCTTAAAGATACCATATTTGTACACATTTTTAGATTTATCTTATAGTTTTTGAACGTACGTTTTTCTTTTTATATGCTGGCAACACAAACAAGTAAGGAAGGGGGCTAAGTTCGGGTGTCACCGAACATTTTATACTCTCGCATGGTAAAGTGATAATCGAGATTTCATAATACGTCATTTATATATTTTTCAAATACCGTATTTTTGTAAAGTTTTATTCCGCTATCATCATTGGTTCCTAATGTTTATACTCGTATTATACAGAGAAGGCATCAGATGGAATTCAAAATAGCGTTATATTGGAAGAAGGCGTGGTTGTGAACCGATTTCAGCCATATTTCGTACATGTCATCAGGGTGTTAAGAAAATACTATATACCGAATTTCATTGAAATCGGTCTAGTAGCTCCTGAGATATGCTTTTTGGTCCATAAGTGGGCGGCGCCACGCCCATTTTCAATTTTTAAAAAAAGCCTGGGTGCAGCTTCCTTCTGCCACTTCTTCCGTAAAATTGAGTGTTTCTGACGTTTTTTGTTAGTCGGTTAACGCACTTTTTAGTGATTTTGAACATAACCTTTGTATGAGAGGTGGGCGTGGTTATTATCCGATTTCTTCCATTTTTGAACTGTATATGGAAATGCCTTAAGAAAACGACTCTGTAGAGTTTAATTGACATAGATATAATAGTTTCCGAGATATGCACAAAAAACTTAGTAGGGGGCGGGGCCACGCCCACTTTTCCAAAAAAATTACTTCTAAATATGTCCCTCCCTAATGCGATCCTTTGTGCCAAATTTCACTTTAATATCTTTATTTATGGCTTAGTTATGACACTTTATAGGTTTTCGGTTTCCGCCATTTTGTGGGCGTGGCAGTGGGCCGATTTTGCCCATCTTCGAACTTAACCTTCTTATGGAGCCAAGGAATACGTGTACCAAGTTTCATCATGATATCTCAATTTTTACTCAAGTTACAGCTTGCACGGACGGACGGACAGACGGACGGACAGACGGACGGACGGACGGACGGACATCCGGATTTCGACTCTACTCGTCGCCCTGATCACTTTGGTATATATAACCCTATATCTGACTCTTTTAGTTTTAGGACTTACAAACAACCGTTATGTGAACAAAACTATAATACTCTCCTTAGCAACATTGTTGCGAGAGTATAAAAAAAATATCGTTCAACTTGTCTATGGCTATTGAAAAACTGAGACTTCGTTAAGCGCGCGAATCGAGTATTTGTGTAACAGTGCATAAAAAGGTGTAAAACTATTTTTAAGAATTTACAGTGTGAAATAATCATAGCCTGGTAAGTCAATTTTTATTTTATATATTTATAAAACTATTATTTATGTTGTGTATAACGATAAGTCATAATAAACATAAAGGGACACCGATGTCCCTATGGCCGTAGAGAGATACTATTTATGAGGAATAATTATGTTGTCGTACTGATGTTTTTCGTCAATTACCCTTCATTTTCTTATTCGTGTCGTTACAGATTATGTTTCGCAAAGGACGCGGCCTTTTCGAACTTAAAGAAAATGAAGTGCAACAGATTTTGATGGCTGATAACAGTGACGAAGAGGACAATTTACTGCTTGACGAAGATCAAAGGCTTTTGACTCAGGATGATGATCAAGGGATTGTGGACGTGGAAATTGACGGTACGATAACTGAACATACTGACTCAACAAGACCTGAGCCTTCCACATCAGCACCTGTAAACGAAGCACAACATCAACCCGTCTTCAAGTGGAATTCGAGAACATACGCACCAAATGTTTTTCGTGATGTGGAATACGACTTCGGGAAAGTGCAAATAAGTCAAGAAGCTGAAAATGGACTATTGACTCCCTTTGATATATTTTGCTCAGTGACAAATTTTGATAATTTAGTGCAATATATAGTATCGGAGTCAATACGATATGCTCATCAAAATGGGCGGGAGTTTACTATTGATCTCGAAGAAATGAAAGCATTTCTTGGGATGAATGTAGTCATGGGCTATCATATCTTGCCATCATTGAGGGACTACTGGTCTACAGAACAAGACATGGCAGTACAATTCATATCGAATGTTATGCCAAGGGCTCGATTTGAAGACATTCGCCGGAACCTACATTTCTGTAACAACGAAGCGGTAAGAGACACAACTAGCTCTAATTATGATAGGGCATACAAAGTTCGGCCAATAATAGAGCATTTCAATGTATCGTTTCAAAATGCCCTCAATAACACAGTAAAACAATCAATCGACGAGCATATGATAAAATTTAAGGGTCATAATGTAATGAAGCAATACATAAAAAATAAGCCTGTCAAATGGGGCTTCAAATTATGGTGCCGATGTGATGCTGCGACCGGTTATCTATTTGAATTTGATCTATATACGGGCAAACGAACTTCTGGAATCGAGTATGGATTAGGTGAATCAATAGTACTACAGCTAACGAAAAAGGTTGAAGGCTTAGGATGTGAAATTTATATGGACAACTTCTTCAATTCACCTTTACTACAATATAAGCTGATTGATCAGAATACTAAGGCGTGTACAGTTCGAACTAACAGGAAACAACTTCCAAAAACTGCACCTGCTGACAAAACAATGAAGCGTGGCGATATTTACTCAACGATTTTTCATGGCATAAGTTATGTCAAATGGATGGATAATAAAGGAGTCCATTTGTTGACCAACTTTTTGTCGCTTGTAGAAACGGACATCGTAAAGCGCCGCAAAGCTGGTTCAGACGACAAAATTGATGTCAAATGTCCTAGGATTGTGTCACATTATAATAAAAATATGGGTGGAGTAGATCTTATGGATCAACGTAAGGTGTGCTATGAAATAGATCGAAGATCGCCTTTTCTTCGATTTGTTCGATATATCGGTAAATAATGCGCATACCATATATACTAAGCTGCACAGTGAAAAGCAATTAGAGGGAAGCCTGCTGTCCACCTTACAGTTCAGACAGGTAGTCGCCAGGAGTTTGGTAAACGGCTACAGTACTAGACAACGTGGAGTCCCTACTACAAAAAATAGTGCAGTGAGCAAATATGTGAAGCGGCAATTATCGATGCACCCCATGGAAAAATCCTCCACCAGAAAGAGGTGTGCAAATTTTTCGAAATATAAAAAAGAAAATCGAACAAACAATATGTGTGTTCTGTGTAACGTTCACCTATGTTATACCAAAGAGAGAAATTGTTTTGCTGATTATCATAACTAAATCATAATACTAAACAGTATTTCTATAATATAAGCGTATTTATAAACCTACTACCCCATTCTCACAAGCAAACTTAACAAAAGTAAAATCGAGATTGTTTGAGTGAAACGTATCTCTTATCGACCATAGGGACATCGGTGTCCCAAAAAATTCCAAAACACTATAATAGTTTAGTGTGTTTTGATTTGAAATTTTATTTTTTATAGACATAATGAGTCAATATAAATAGCTAAAATACTTGCATAAGGTCCCATAACCTTATGGTCCTGAAAGGGTTAAAAGTATTTTCATAAAAAAGTCTGGAAATTCGTTTTTTTCAGGCTTCTAATTGTACATGACCCCTAAAAACTCTTAAGGAGCGAGCCTTTTTAGCCTGCGGTTGCCCTTTGCTGTTGTTAAGAGTGTTGGAAATAATTTTCACAAATCTTGGGCAGCTCATTTGGCTGTTCCTGCAGGAAATTCCATTTCTTTCAAATGTCACCGACAGAGTAATCGAGTGAGAGGCATTCGTTAACAAGCAAGCAAACGGAGTAGTGCTAGCAGGCACTGGAAAATAAATTTAATTTTTTTTGAATAAAAATTGTGTTCGTTCAATAATAATTTTAAAATCAACTTTGTATTTGTTTGATAATAATTTGAAATAAACAATTTGGACATTCTTGACATACCCTAGATAAGTTTTTATGCAGACAACTTCAGTAACACCTACTCAATAAGGACACACCAGTGCTCAATTACGTTCACAATCATTAGCTATCAGACATGAAAAATTAAAGTATCACATACATATCTACCTAAGTACAACCATACTTCTCTTTATTTAGAAATTAAAATGAAACTTTGCAGCCAATTAGTAACTTATTTAACAATCTTAATTCTATCAATTGCTTTTTGCATGTCGAGCCGCATACAAGCTGGATGGGTGCCTCTGAAAAAGTAGTAATTAGTTGCTACTAATTTACTAACCAACTAATCGTCGGTGTTGACAAGCAGACACAAGTATGTATGCAATTTGTAAAGTTTGCATTCTCCTTTTTTGCTTACTGGATTTCAATTATCAAGTCGCATGCCAACATTTCAATGCCAAAGTCACTTTAAGCGGCTTACATGTAAATGAATACTTTTGCAAACCGATTGGCATGCGATACAAATGTGGACTTAATTAAGTGTGGAGCGGAGTTTTAACTTGTTATGGCTTCATTAAGTACATTTCTAATTGAAATCCTTTTCTCCTATTGTATTTAAAGTTATGTGGTGGTGTAAAATGTAGGAAACTCATTGTACTGTAGGAAAATAAAGGTATTTTTGCATTTGGGAAAGTGAAAGAGGATTATTTGGCATTGAGCCCAGAGCACGAGGTCTTAGAGATCACGTAAGGCTGTTTTATAACTTTCATGAATAGAATAAACTTTTTCACTTCTTTAACCAAATCATTAAATTTAACATCAGTTCAATGTTATGGACATTTAATATTATATCATGGATATTGAGCACACAAGTAGTGTTAATCTTTTCAATAGCCGCTTTTTTATAGATTACACATGAGTCGTGTCAAGTTGTTATGTTATTTTTGTTCAGTATTGCTTGGCATTTTATCATGGAAAGACTTACCATCTTGAGACCCAGTATTCAATTTTGGATCATATTCGACAGAATAGAGCACGTCCAGCTCGCAGTGAAGAATATATAGCAGCCGTAGCTGAGAGTATACACGAAGATCGTGGAGAGTCGATTCGGCGCCGTTCGCAGCAGCTCGTACTGACGTTTGCAACGACTTGGAGCTTTTTACGTCGCGATCTTAAATACAAAGCGTACAAAATACATGCAGCTTGGACAAGAACTGAAGCCACTTGACCTTCCCAAGATCACTTCATTCTATGGGCTATTGAAAAGTTCCAAAAGCATCTGACTTTTTCGAGACTCATTTTTGGTTCAATGTGTATGTAAACAAGCAAATCACCCGCATTTGGAATGAAGAATAATCTGAAGAGACTCAAAAGCTGCTATTTCTTTGATAAGAAACAACGGTTTGGTGTGGTTTGTGGTCAGTGGAATCATTAGTTCATATTTCTTCAAATATGATGCCGATGAGAACATAACCGTCAATGGCGATCGTTATCATGCCATGATAACCAACTATTTGGTACCTGAAATTGAAGCTCGTAATCTTAGCGACATTTGGTTTCAACAAAACGGTGCCACTTCTCACACATCGCATCAATAGATTTATTGAGAGAACACTTCGGTGAGCAGATAATTTCGCGTTTTGGGCTGGTCGATGGCCACCAAGTTCGTGTTATATCACACCGTTCGTTTTTAACTGTGGGGATGTTGAAAGTGTAAATTCTATGCGGACAATCCCGATTCAAATCATCCGGCCCGGACGGGATCCCAGCAGAAATAATCGCTGCAGAGCGCCCAGGAGTACTAGTGAATATGTACAACGCCTGCCTCGAAACCGAAATATTCCCAGAACCCTGGAAAAAGCAACGGCTGGTGCTAATCAGTAAGGGAAAAGGAAACCCCAATTCGCCATCAGCATACCGTCCATTATGCATGCTTGACACAGCGGGAAAGCTGTAGGAAAGCCTACTTAAACCCAGACTCGAAGCGGCTATCAACGAAGCTGGAGGACTGTCCCCTAGACAACACGGCTTTAGACCCGGCAGATCAACCATAGGAGCCATAAAATGCGTCATAGAAAGCGTAGAAGCCGCACAACGCAGATGGCATAAATCCAAAAGAATAGTCTTGCTGGCGACTTTAGACGTCCGAAACGCCTTCAACAGCGCTAGATGGGTAGATATGATCGACGCGCTCGAGAAAAGTTTCAAGATACCCGACTACATCAAGGCTGTGGTGCGGAGCTACCTCAGTAACAAAGAGGGACAACGACAGATAGCAGTCACGTCAGGGGCAGCACAAGGATACATTCTAGGCCCAGACCTGTGGAACATTAGTTATGACGAAATATTAAAACTAGAAATGCCAGATGAATCGTATCTAATTGGCTAAGCGGACGACATTGTAATCACAGCAAGGGATACAGAAGAAGCGCGAAGAAAGCTGAACCAGGTCATGATACGGACACACACACACAGCCTCCAGCTCGCTACGGAGAAAACTGAGCTACTGCTGCTAACAAACAAGCACATACCTCTCGAGATAAACATGCACACGACTACGGATACTCTTAAGACACAGAGAGCAGTACACTACCTAGGCGTAAGACTGGACCCCAAACTAACCTTCTGGGAACAAATTCAGCACGCCGCAGGTAAGGCAGCGAGGATCACTTCTCAACTGAGCCGATTAATGGCTAACATAGGAGGCCCCAGCCAAGAAAAGAGAAAGCTCCTAATGTCGACGACAATCAGCGTCCTATTATACGGAGCCGAAATCTAGGCAGACGCGCTTAAAAAGGAAAACCGGGGTAAGGCAGTGGCCAGAGTGTACCGCACCGCAGCCCTCAGAGTTGCATCAGCCTACAGAACAGTATCAGGCAACGCAATATTAGATATGAGCGGCAATGCTCCAATCGACCTTCTAGCATATGAAAGGAAAAAGCTGTGGGAGCTAAAGAAATCACCCGGCAATAACAAGGGCGCAATGCAACAAATAAGGAAAGATACGATAGCATCATGGCAACAAAGGTGGGAGAATGAAAGTCGCGGCAGATGGACGGCCAGGCTGATAAAAGATCTAGATTTATGGACAAGTCGTAAATGTGCCGCACCCTGTACTAATAGATCAGCTTTGTTTTCAACAGACTTAAATTATTTCAATCGCAACCTTTTTATTTCATTCGTTGGGTAAGCTGAATTTGCAGTTCTCAAATAGGTTATGAAAAAAATATTAATCAAAGCCTTCTGTGCCATGAAAAATCAGTCAGTTCAGGGTGCATGACAAAAATGTAAAACTCAGAAATAACTAGTAATCTACTGACTGATTCTTCTACAACTTTTGTTCCACTTGCTTCAGACTTTTCTGTTACCAGATAATGTTATGCTTTTGTAAGACTACTTTCATAACAAGGTGATTCACAACAAGACTGTTGGCAATTCTCAGGTTTTTATGCTTTAAAAGGAATAATATTTTTCAATTGGAATGAAATATATTTTTGAATATGTATGTAGAATTATATTTTCGGAAACCGTTAATATGAAAATATCAATACATGAAATATAAAATATCAAAAGGAAATATTTGACAACCTAATATTATTTGTATTTTCACCTTGCACCTATTAAAACTTGCATTGGGATGTAATATTACTGCGTAAAATTCCAAATTTGTAATCTCGCCGTACCAAAAATTATATGTGTACTTAAGTACATACTATACATTTAAACAAAGCAGAGCAATAAAGTTTCGTAGACCTCAAAACTATCGCCGAACACCCACAGCTTGTATAACTATATTCTTAAACACACAATATGTAAATGCCATTGTACATACAAGAATACAAAACGGAGTTACAGGTAAATATCTGCAGCCGAGCTGGCAAATAACAAGCAGAAATTGGGGGTATTCAAGCAATGTGATAAATTTGGTTTTAGGTACTTAGCTTGTGCAGATCAAAAATTTAGTGTATTACTCTGGTTAGTTTAGTTGAGCGAACTAGGATCCCAGTATTTGAATTATTGCTGCTATCTCATTCGAAACAAATTTGGAATATTTATTAGTTTATTCAAGCTAAGATTGTAAGTGAAGGTTGAATCGATAGATGCCACTGTGCATAAAATATTAAAAAATTACTGTCTTTGTTTGCTAAGAGTCAGTAGCCAATTACAGCTGACACCAGCATAGTAGTTTCCCTAGAATAGCTGCAAATAGGTCGGTAGTGTGGCGAATGGTTCAAAAATCACTTTACTGCTTATACCATTTATTCTTCGAATTATGGCACAAAGGAAGCTATAATCCAATGAGTAAAATATTGCTAATAAGATGTCTTGAAACCCACAAGTTATAACACATATTCGAAGCCTTGATGGATTAATGTCGTAATGACACTCATAAGTATTTTGGAATTGTTTCAATCAAATTTTCGAACGAAGATAATCCAACAAAAACCGAGAAATGAAGGAAAATATCCATGAAGTTTTGACATAAAACTAATGGACCGAAAATAGCCGAAAACTTCTGTATGCGAAGTATATAGAAACAAAATTCTGCTACTGGTACAAACTCCGCTTACGCGGTTATAGCCGAGTTCAAAACAGCGTGCCAATCGTTTCTTCTTTACGCTAATTGACGCCAATTCGAGATACCAACTGCAACCAGGTCGATCTCCACCTGAACTCTCCAATGGAGTGGAGGTCTTCTTGTTCCTCTGCCTCCACAAGCGAGTACTGCATCGAAAACTTTCAAAGCTGGAGTGTTCTCTTCCATCCGACGCTGTTGTTGACGCTTGTTTGAAACCACTTTTGGTATCGAACGGTTCGGAGAGGTTCTTCCCGATCCTGATGAAGCCAAGATTTATCGCATAGTGAAAACCTGGTTGATAGTAGATTTTCCAGGTCTAAAGCCTCACTGGTAAGGTCCAATCAGTTTGTTGACGGAAGAAATGCAAGGTGCTTTCCAAAGTAAACAGGACTTTTTGAAGCTGGTGGTGCCATCTATATGTTGACTAGTGCGTTAGAATTTTCTATCTTTATCGATTGTTCAGTAAGAACTTCATGACATTTCAAAGATTGAAAGTGAAGTTATTGCCTTTTAAGTGTCAGTATGTTTGTGTCATCTGTGCGAAAATGAGCTTCGAACAAAGAGCCAGCATTATATTTTGTTTTAAAATTGGTAAAAGGTACAACTTTTACCGAAACGTTTCAATTGATGAAACAAGTTTATGGCGATGATTGCCTATACCGTAGCAGAGGTCACGAGTGGTTTCAACGTTTTCTAAGTGGTCGTGAAGACATAAATGACGATCAACATGTGGGCCAATCAAAACCCGTGATCACCGGAAATTCCATCGAAACTGTGCGTGAATTCATCAAAAATCAGCCGAAATCATCATTGAAATTCATGGAAACGTTAATGCGGTATTCTACCTTAGATTTTTGAAGCGTTTGGCGTTTGTTGCACGATAATGCGCCGTCTCATCGATCGACGCTTGTGACCGTTTTTTGACCAAAAATCACATTTTAACAATTAACCACTCCCTGTATTCACCTGATATGGCACCGTGCGATTCCTTCCTTTTCGGAAAAATGCATTTGCCCATGAAAGGAAAGCGTTATGCAGACGTAGAGGTCATTCAAAAGGCTTGCACCGGCATACTGGCGGCCATACCGGCCAACGAGCTAAAACACTCGTTCGACATGCTTTTGGACCGTGCAAAAAGCTGTATTGAAGCAAAAGGAGACTATTTTGAATAAAAGTAAATTGATTTTGCCGAAAAAACCATTCGTTCTGTTTTTTTAAAGTCCGGTTTACTTCCGAACGCTCCTTGTATTTTTTTATAATAACAATTTGAAAGAACAAAAGTACTAGTAAAGGATAATTAAGGAAATTACGGTATTCTGGGAAGTACAGTCATTTCTGTAGATTTGGTTTTTGAAAATTTTAAAATTGATTTTAAGTAATATATATGACTTTTATGCATCAAAATAATTTGTCAGTCTATTTCTAGACAAAATTTGGAGATTTGACAGAAATACGGGAAAGAGGTTTCTTCGGTATTTGCTGGAGAACTACGTAAATTACTACCTAAATATACTTTAAGCGCTAAGTTCTAATGCATAAAACCAGAAACAAACTGCCAACCCCTAACCTAAGCCAGGTAAATGTATTCAATAATGTCGGGACGGCGCGCACGCCATTCCCGGCTACCAAAAATTACACGCACGAGTTATTCACATTAGGAATAATCGCAGAGGTCAACCCAATCGAAAGTGCAATGACCAGGTCTCGCTCCGGAGGAACCGCCTTCATGATCACGGTTTACCTCTACGCCAGGTAAGTATGCTTTCTTCACACCGAACTAAAGTACTTAAGCAAAGTGCTACATAAAGTCTATGAGAATTGTAGAAGCAAAGATGCGAGCGCATTTGATGTTAAAGGAAAAATGATATTAACAGTGAGGCATGTGATCAGAAGGAGAGCGTTGAAAGGATAGGAAAGTTAGTGCTTACCTGCATAAAAAGAAGTACAAGTAATGTATACTTGTGTAGGGGTTGTTTTTAAAATATATGCCTTCAAACATCAGAAAATTACATGTATGCTTCAATTTTATGTATACTGAATTCTAGTGTATGGAATGCAGATGAGAAGAGTTAGAGGACTTAGGGAGAAGATAACTTTAAAGTAGTAGGTTCAGGTTTTCAACGTAAAATTGTGAGGAAAGTTAATGTTGTCGCATATGTATAATATTAATATTGTGGGTAGTGGGTTTGTAATTAAAACACAAAATGAAATATTCGAATATAGCAGTATATTAAGGTTAGAAAAAAAACAAAGCAAGGGCTATATTCAGGTAAAACCGAACATTTTATATTCTCTCAAGGACCAAAGGCGGGAAAATACTTTCAAGAGTTGCAAAACTGTATATTAAAAACCATTCATTTTTTGACAAAACCGCATTAACCACAAACAATTTTTGTATCTTATTATCCATTTAAATGGGTCATAGACGCCACTAAGTTGTTTTACTCCATGTCCTAGACATTTATATTAAAATCTACTCAGTTAAGTGAAAGGAAATATATACAAGTATTATACTCGTATAACTGTGAAAAATGGCTTAATTGGTTTACGGTTATGAAGTACAGACCAAGCTCTCGACAAATTCAACAAGGGATTAACCTTCGACATTACTAAAGTATAGTCAATATCATGTTTCTATGTAATTTTGTGAAGATAATTCACACACTGACCCCTCATATTGGGCACAAAGTCTGGAATAATGAAATTCATGATAGGAAGTGTATAGAGGCTGGGTAATTCGTGGCCCGCTTTTACACATTTTCGGCACTAACTTGTAGTTTCACAAATTTATTCAGTGTTACATTTTCATTCCTCTTATCTTCCTAAGATAACTCACGTACTGGGAAAATAAAGAATGTGTTTCGTCCGCTTCTCTCAACTTATCGTCAACATAATCGGCCTACTGCGCGTACTATTCACAACACCATTACCCATCTTGAGACCCAGCATTCATTATTGGATAATATTCGACCGGACAGACTATGTCCAACACTCAGTGAAGAAAACAAGCAGCCGTAACTGAGAGTGTACATGATGACTATACCAACGTATGGAACGACTTCACGCTTTTCCCATCGAGATTCTATACTGAAAGCGTACAAAATACAGCTTATTTAAGAACAGAAGCCCCTTGACCTTCCAAAGCGGCATCGCTTCGCTCTAAGGGTTCTTGAAAAGTTTCAAGAGGATCCAACGTTTTCGAAACAAATTTTGTTCAGCGATGAGGCCCATTTCTGGTTAATGCGTATGTAAAATCAAAATTGCCCCATTTTGGACAAAGGGCTACCTGAAAAGATTCAAGAGCGGCCACTCCATTTAGAAAAATAAGGGTTCGTGTGGTTTCTGGACTCATCGATCCATATTTCTTCGAAACTGATGTCGGTCTCTAACCGACTATTTGATGCCTTGAATTGAAACGAAGATAGTGCCACTTCTATTCATTGCATCAATCAATAGATTTATAGAAAGAACGCGGCAGATAGTTTCACGTTTGGAGCCAGGATTTGGAGCCAGTATATTGACCAAGGTTTGGTGATAAATATCACACCATTAAACTTTTTCCTGTGGAGATATGTACTCTAAGGTCTATGCGGACAATCCCGCTTCGTTTCATGCTTTGGGGCAAAACATCGCTCGTGTCACCTGTGGAAATGCTCGAAAGAGTTATCGAAAATTGAACTGAACCGATGTACCATCGGAGACGTAGCCACGACCAACATTTGAAGGAGATAATCTTCAAAAAATAAAAGGCTAAGTAAGTTCTTTCGAATAATAACAAACATTACCCATTAGATGTGAAGTTTCTGTGTTTTTTCTTTAAAAAAGTAGAGAAGCTCGGATTGGATCACCTTTATCTATAAATGATTATGATGATGAGACGAGTTGAAATCCGGATCACTGTCTGTGAAAATGGATGAAATCGAATGACAACTCCGCTCACTCCCCATATAACTGTACTGTTTAAAACTAATAAAAGCAGGATAAAATAAATACGCCTGAGACATCAGAGTTTGCCTCCGAGTTGGTATAAAAGAGCTTTGTAAGAGCCGATATCAAAATTGGACGATAGGCTTGGTTACCCTTCAGGTAAAATCACATATTTCATAACATGCTCGACCGATTTCAACCAAATTCGGTATGCCACATTTCCTACTATTCTTATGTTACTGTACAAAAATGGACGAAATTGGACTACAGCCACGCCTACTTCCTATATAACACACTTTTAGCTTGCATTGAAACTTTTACTTTCCAGTATACAAATCAAGAATCATACTAATATTACAAATGCGAATGTAAGTTTGTTTGTTACGCTTTTACGCAAAAACTACTCAATCGATCATCATGAAAGTTTGTACATATACTCTTGAAGGTATTAGAAGTAGCATAGGGTACTTTATATTAAGAAAAAAATGTTTACGAAAGATAAAAAATTTTTGTCAAAAAAATCGTCAAATTTAGCTACTTCAACGCCATCTAGCATTACAGTAATGAAGTTTCAACACTGAATACTGTAATATCGTCCCACTGTATTACCGGCGGTGAAGACAATATCTAATTCAACTGAATGTAGTTTCAACTGCTTCTAATTTTTCTATTTTTATTGTTATTTTTTCTGTCGTTACATGCAGTATAAAACTACATATTAAAATTTTTGAGGTAATCCGTAATTTGTGTGGTTAGCTGCCACTTTATTAGTTTAGATCTTACTCGTTGATGAGTAAAATTGGGTGAAAATTCGCCTTAGACGCCACATAACTAAGAAACGTTCTGTACCTGAAGGTACTTGCCAGGCTTTAATCTTTACAAGTTGCGAGAGTATGGACTGCTCGATTATACTTTTTGGGCAACAACTTCGACACACAAAAGTTTGATGGCTGGCATTTCATCCCCAAAGTATGCTTGTCAGAATGCAACGAAATGCACGCCAACAATTATAGTACTAAACTGCACAGTTCCGGAAATTTCGCAACCAAATATTTTGCGCCAAACTAAAGTTACACACAAGTTATTTTACGAGTCCTTATAAGCTTCCTTTGTCACGCTCATCTCTCATCTCTTTGCGCACTGAATTATCTAACAACACTTGATGTTGGATGTGTGTGTTTTGGCCAAAACTGTGCGACGGAGTTTATGTTTGTATTGGTGTTGTTGTTGCGTGTGTATGTGTGTGTGAGTAATAATTTTAATACCTCAAAATGGCGACAGCTAAGCCAAGCAGAAATGAGATGATAACATACAGCGAGAGGCGCCAATGTACAAAGGCCCCACACATACATATACATATATGTTTGTATATGTACATAAGTAGTTGGTGATCCATCTGCATATGTGTGGTGTGTGCGCTTGGTATTATTAGTTGCACTATGACCGTAAAGCATAAAAGAGACAGCCAAAGGATATCAGCAACGTAAAAGGATAACTCTGAATGCATGCAACTTTTGGTCGCGTATACATATATAGATATATGCACGTATGCATATCAATATGACTGACACACATATATATAAAATATACACTCAGCTGCTTTGCGAAAAACCTAACACATCTCCATTTACTGCTGCTACCAACTCTCTTCTCACACACACATATATATGTTAAGGGTGTCCGTTATTTCCATGTTGAACATTTTATACCGAACAGCGTGTATTAAGAAGCGTCGAAGACCTTATCAAATATATGTATATATCATTTACCAGCCTGACGAGCTAAGTAGACTTAGCCATGTCCGACTGGTCAAAACTCCGTCTCGGCATATCGCAACAGATGCTATGCAGGTTCTGTTAGGTGTACCCCCTCTTGACCTGATTGTCAAACAGCGTGCTGTCGGATTCAGGTTAAGAAGGAGCTTGTGTCATTGCTGCGGAATGATTGGATTTCCGATGATGATGTGGAGAGAGAGGGATATCTGGGAAGCAGTAGTCCTCTAGATGTTATGGTCAAATGTAGGTGGCAAGACCGTTGGAACTATAGTCCTAACGGTCGAGTAACTTATGACTACTTTCCGCATGTTGGGTTTGTTGAGAGTAACCCAGACTTCGGATTCGGTATGAATCTGGGATTTTTGCTTACGGGGCATCGGCTTCTGATTGCATTTCTGCATCACAGGCACCTATCTGGTCGGGGTGTTTGTGTGGCTTACGGTCTGACGGCTTGGTACATAAAATTGCAGAATTACCGAAGTACTCGGACATTAGGGATTTGGTTGGTATGGGGATTCGCTGAACTGACGGACACTTAGATGTTAGCGGTGTGCCCCCCACTAGTCGGAGTACCGAACTATTAGGACGTAAGTATTTTACGCGGCGGTTTTTGTGTGAGTGGTGTCTGAATGTGATGAGTGTACGGGTTCCAACCCCTGGCCACCAGTCCAGAGCTGTATGGAGGCTCAACTGATAGTGTTTTCGGCAACGAAGTCTGACCGTAGACTTCTTTTTGGTACCGCGGGGGGCAGAAGTCATTAAAATTCGCCCAACCTGCACATGCGGACTGGCCCTTCGGAGAGAATCGTCATGGTTGTGGTTTAAGCACAAATGCAGGTAGAACTGGCATTTGTACTCGTTCACTGCTCCCAAAGAAGCTGCTTATTTGTTGCAATCGCCAATATCAGACTACTATAGCACTGATTTGACGAGATATCTTAATGAAATTTGACACGAATAACTATCTAAGCCCATAATATAGACTACAAAGAAATTGTTTAGGTCAGACAACTATAGCATATAGCTCTCATACAAACTGATCGATCAAAAATTATTCCTATATGGAAAACCCTTGTATTTAGTGAGATACCTCCACAATATTCGGCACAGATAATTGTCTAAGGCAGTACTATAATCTACGAAGAAATTGTTTGGATCGGAGTACCATAGCATATAGCTGTCATACAAACTGATCGATCAATATTTCGTTCTTGTATAGACAACTTTTGCATTTGATTATAAATCTTCATGAATTTTGGCATAAATAATAACCCAAAACAGTGGTATAATCTGTGAAGAAATTGTTGAGATCAGACTACTATAGCATATAGCTGCCATATAAACTGATCGATCAAAATCGAGATAAAAATTTTTTATACTCTTCATGCTATAAGAAATGCATTTTTGCGGTGCGGGCGAAGTTAGTTGGAAAAATGTCTGCCTGATTTTCTCCATAGAAATATTCCTTCAAAAGTTATACACAGTTGAAGTTACATATCGTATATAACGCATTCTTACCGTACATCATGACGTATGAGCAACATAATTTATAAGACACTTGTATTCGATGAATGCTCAGCCAGTAGGCGTTAGCGAGAAAAAATCAACTTGAAAAACTTTGCACATCCTAACATACATAATCACATATCTCAAATCTGTATGTGTGTATATATATACTTGTGTATGTACGTGTGTAGTGGAAGCAATTAAATTCAAATGCAAAGTTAATTGAAAAGGATTTATTGCATGAAGGAAGCGTTTTAGCCAAGTCACAAGCGGTGACTGCCTGCGACTATCATATAGAAGTATATACATATCCATAACCCACATATACATATATACGAATATCAGCAGATGAACTATTTACATATGTGATACTTGAAAGACTCTGCATTTGCGCAACTATTGCTGCATTTAGAGATAGATTTATGCTGATAGGTTGGCGATGCAGCGCCTCTGTGTTCGTTTGTGTTGCTCTTTTTCGGCTTTGTTCCGAGGTGACTTGACTTTTTGACGGGCCAACAATGAGGTATAGCCGACTTGAAAGTTTGAGTCAGGGTTCCACATATGATTTAATCCACAGATGTAAGGCCGTACATGCATCAAAACAACGCAGCTGCTGGATAGATTTGATTATCAAAGAGCTTGAAATACACGTGAAGCGTCAAGTGACTTTTTTTAAGCAAGAAATGTACGAAAACTTTGAGAATGCCATTGGTCGAGATATTGAACTAAACGTACGAATAATGGTCACATACTTAACTTCTCTATTTCAGATGATACTAGAGAAAAATGAAAACTTGCTATCAGAAAACTTTTACTAGAGACTATGAACCATCAGATCGAATTTACCTCGAACTTATTTGAAATATTTTTTTTTTTGGTAAAACCTTTCTTATGTTCATGTGAAGTTCGATCTCATGCCAGAATTAATGAAACCGTTCTTAAAAATCGTGAGAAAGAGAGGTTTCCACCATCTCAAATCTATCGAGTCTGCATATTTTAGTTAATTTTAAACTCTTTCCAAAACACGTGAAAAAATTGCATCTAGTAGAGGTCGCAAAAGATATGGTTGACAAAGCAACAAAATATTCCACATTCATAAAGCGCATTATTTCTCAAAATAAGTATTTGTATTAAAATACGTGAAATTGTTGAATATTTTAACAGTTCGGGTCAAATTTGTTCCGTTGACATGAGTAACAAATCATGAATACAATATTTTTTGCTCAGTCGCAAGGTCTTTATGGCGAAAATGTCGAGAAATATATGGAAATTATCGCATTATCAAAACTAGCATTTTGGACCTTACTGGTACTCATAGACGACACTGACGGTTACGTTCCCACCGGCATCATTTTTGAAGAAATATGAACCGATGATTCCATCGGCCCACAAACCATAACAAACCGTTGGTTTTTGTAAATGAAATAAAAGCTCTTGAATCTCTTTGTCCCAAATGCGACAAATGTCTTGTTTTCATACCTACTGAGCCAGAAATGAGCCTAGTCGCTGAACAAAATTTAGCTCGTAAAGGTCGAATCTTCTTGGAACTTTTTCAGAGACCATAGAGCGAAGCGTTTTCGCTTGGGAAGGTGCTCGACCTAAAATTCTTACACAAGCTGTATTATGTATGCATTCAATTTAAAATATCGACGAAAAATGCTCCAAGTTGTTCCATACACATAGTTGCTGCGAACGGCGCCGAATCGACTCTCCACCGTCTTCATATACACTCTCAGCTGCGGCTGCTATATTTTCAACTTCAAAGCTGTTAAGTTGGTAAAGAAGGGAGTAATGGACAATAATCGGTACCTGTGCGGCTTCAAGGTACCAGCTGAGTAAAATAACTCGAAAAGGAATCAGCGAGCTTTTCATTCACACCAAGATTGGGTTGACCATAATTGTAGAGGTTGTAAAGTCCTAGGCTTGTTCAAAAAATAAATGCATTTATTTCCTTTACCCGAACACTGCTTAAAATGCATCACCTCATAAATCGACGAAGCGTCAAGAGCTTACCATAAATTTATTAAGACGCTAAATGTCTGTCTGCCGAGTTATTTCAATCTCAGGCTGGCAAAATCCTGGCAATAGACAAGAAAGTAACAAGATAATTCCACCTCGCCTTCGTCCAAATAGCTTTAGCAAAGAGTTACCGACAAAATATTTAGCTGCGCGTGTACCTATTGGACAGTCAGAACACCTACACCTAATTTTCACGGTTCACTTTGGGCTGTAAGGGATAACTGCACATTATCCTACTTTGTCTCCATGCGGTCACACCTACTAATCTAGGATCTTATGTGACTCTCATGCACTCGTAAATTGGACTGTATTCTAAGGCAAATTGGGCTGTATTCTAACGAAGCCTCCCCAACACCGGGCGCCTTAGGAAGTAACAGTGGCCTTACCGCATCAAGAGGATCTCGCGCGGGGACTCTTGTGTTATCCATATAAAAAGTAGACCAGTAGGCTTACCTAGCTGAGCTGATTGTCGTAAGAAATAGATGGGCAGACAACTACAGAAAAAACAACAACAATATCAACCGACTGCAACATACCGATTGCAGGTGAGAGCGGATCAGGTGGTAGGCGCAAGTTGAGTTTCCTGAAAAGCACGAGCGAGTCGATGATGATGTGCCTTCCTGTAGTGGCACTCAAAAGAAGGCGTGTACTGCGGATGTTGCAGATACCGCGAACAACACATCGGCAAGAGGGAACTTGAAGCAGGATCAATTGCACGGAGGTAAGCGAGTCGAGCCGGGGATGAGCGGAAAAAGAAGATAAAACGGGGAAAGAAAATGCTCTCTACACCAGAAGCTGGATGTCCCGATGGCCCTGACAATCCTCGCAAGGCGGGCATGAGCGGTGCCACTCTTAAGTGGTTAAGGCAGCAGAGAAGCTCTCTCTAAGCAGCAGTAGAGACAGTAACCCTTCTTCGGCTACTGAGAGACGTGCAGGAACTAACTCCACATCCGTTGCAAGACTAGGAGGCGCCGGCTGGTTATCGCAACCCCGTCGAAGATCCGAGGTAGCGGAAGGGCTGCACCTGCAGATGTAACCAGACAAACCACGAAGTGAAAGAGCGTCTGATAGCGCCCCAAGAGCCTTGGAGTTATAAGATGATGAAAGGAAACCAGCCCCAGACAGTCGGAGGACAACGTTCCGCTACTAAAAATATTCGGAGGCCCTAGAAGACAGACGGAAAAAAATATTTCCAAATCGTAAATATTGGACGTCCTATTGGCTTACGTAAATTGCATAGTTCATTTCCCACATACCATAATTTTCACAATAACTAGTTTCGATTTATTTCATAATCCTTTATATGTATCATTCCGCAGTATGTCTATTTTTTATTAACTCTACAATTTCCCAAAATACAAACACAAATTATTATTTTAGTAGTTGCCCCTTCGTTAAGTTAATAGTTGGTCGTAACAAATTGCATCCCATTTCAATTAAATTAACTGCCCAATTTCGGTTTCATGTTGTTCTCTTTAGTATTTTTTGGTCGCATGCCAAACGATTTTATCGACGAACATTTTTCACCGCCTCTAAAAGTTTCTAAACCTAACACTAATAAGGTAGTGGAGAGCAAAAAAACGAACAAACAGCGAGTGACTGTAAAAGTGAAATGAGAGCGTTGAAAGAGTGAAAGTAAAAAATTAGTAATGCAATGCAATTCATTCATTCTTCGTTTAGGGTAAACAACGCTACGTGACTCGAAAACATTTGCCTGTATTATATAATATAATATACATTTTATATGACTGCATACAACAATTTAAGCGAATTTCTGTAGCTGTGGGCGTAAATCAACGAAAATAAACTTCGAACCAGGAAGAAATGCATTAATTATTCTGATAAATGTTACACGAACGCTAAAAGCTTTATTTTTTCTACTCTTCTACTTCTTGTTTATTTTTTATTTTTGAAGTGATGTCATTACGGAAATAATTTTTCGTTTGTTTACTGAATGAATATTTTTGTTTGGCTTGAATAATTTCTAAGAAATAGAAATAAATTTTCTGTCTTGCTTTCCTTGAACGGTAATTGGAAAAATAAATTGGAATTTTTTTCTTTGGAAATTTCAATGACTCTACTCGAACTGGCGAATGATACGCGGTATGTTTTGCTCCAAAACCTGAATCGAAGCCGTATTGACCGCATAGACTTCAGATTTTACATACATATGTATCTCCACAGAAAAAATTCTAACGGTGTGATATCACACGATCTTGGTGGCCAATCGACCGACTCAACACGTGAAATTATCTGCTCACCGAAGTGTTTTTTCAATAAATTTGTTTATTGATGCGATAAGTGGAACGTGGCACAGTCTTGTTGAAACAAAATGTCGCCGAAATCGCGAGCTTCAATTTCAGGCATCAAATAGTCGATTATCATGGGGCGGTCATTCTTGTCGGTTAGGTTCTTACCGGTATCATTTTTGAAGAAATATGAACCGATGATTCAACTGGACCACAAACCACTCCAAACCGTTGGTTCTTCTGGTTGAAATGGCAGCTCTTGAATCTCTTCAGGTTGTTTTTCATCGAAAATGCGACAATTTTGCTTGCAAACCCATTGGAACGTCGGCTCTTCTTGGAACTTTTTAAGAACCTATAGAGCGAAGCGATGTCACTTCGAAAGTTGAT
Organism: Bactrocera tryoni; assembly: GCF_016617805.1. Classification (NCBI taxonomy): domain Eukaryota; kingdom Metazoa; phylum Arthropoda; class Insecta; order Diptera; family Tephritidae; genus Bactrocera; species Bactrocera tryoni. The sequence goes on along the minus strand of NC_052500.1, from coordinate 66,485,416 downwards.
CGGCTTCAGTTCTTGCACAAACTATATTTTGAACGCTTTCAGTTTAAGATCTCGACGTAAAATGCGCCAAGTCGTTCCGTACGTCAGTCCGAATTTCTGCGGACAACGCCGAACGGACTCTCCACGGTCTTAATGTACTCTCTTAGCTATAGCTGCTATATTCACTGCATGCTGGACTTGGTCTATTTGGTCAAATATTATTCAATTAAATCTCAAGATGGTGATCTGTCAAAATAAAGCTTTGAACAAAGTACCTCTACTTGGATCACTCGTTATTTAAGAGTAATTACGAATTTTTGCTTTAATATTTCTATAATGTAGAAATTCAGAAATATCTCTCCAAGAAGATTTTTCAAATTTTAAATTATGATACCGTTTCACTATCGTAGAAAGTCGGCAGGTTTAGTTTTGCAATCATTTCACGATAGCTCCATAAGTCACATTCGACTTGAGACTCCAGCTACGGGCTACAAAACCACTGAAGCGCCTTTCAAGCGGAGGTGCTGTCATTAAGTGCTACCTGAAGGTATTATGTATGCCGTTTCCTACACAGAGATATACTATACTTACGCTCCAATAGCCTAGAGACTGTACTTACTTTGAGCTCGTTGACCGCGTGCTCAAAACTAAGCAAGGATTACAGAACCTCGTTAGAAATAGTAACAAGCTTTTCTCATCTTAGGCTTGTATGATTGCGGAATCGCCCGAAATCGCCAAGCGACAATGAGCTCACTAAGGACGGTACCTATAGTCCAACTTTACCCGATTAGAAAGGAGTCTGTTCTTCTCTTGCGTACTATCGTTAGATCTATAGACCTCAGGTAAGCTCAGCTCGGTCCGCACAAATCTAGTCTAGTCCACAATTAGAACTTGTGCTGCTGTTATGTACGCCTGAACCAGAGTGAATCATTAAAAAGCCTCTGAACTACTTGCTCTTAGCAAGATCGCTTCGCCGATCTATTGTAATACAAAGAATCACTGTTCACAGTTATCCATGTACGATCCTGCGCTGGCTATGGAGCGAAGATCAATCTTACGACCTATCCTAACCTAACCTGGTTTATAGTAAAATAACATCATTCGAAATCAAGACACTGTCATTGCTTTGTTTTTGGAACGATCTTAAGCATAGACATCTCTACAAGCCGGGAGTGGCCGTTTCAGTCTGTTTCGATTAATTCAAGATCTGACTTATTGGATGTTGACATTATTCATGGTTCTTCTAAGATTTAATAGACATTCCTTTGTTTATTTTAAAATCAGGGAAAAGTTGTCGATGAGACGACATTCTTTGTAACCTGTTCTGCCTAAATCCAGTATTCTCCCTAAAGAAGTATACGTTCACGAAAATCTACTTCAAGTAACCAAAAATTGTCTCAAGCCGTTCAGATACAACTAGATCTAAATTTCTCTATAATTTTTAGTATAAGTAGCCAATTGACTTGGAACTCATAGCATTAAGAAAATTTATTTAAATTGTACAGTGCATAGAAATCCCGAAGAACCACGTTCAGAACCGCCATCAACATCAACACATCGTTGGAATATCGAAAAGATCAGTGGTTTGAAATTCACTCAGTTTTTTCGAAAAACACTGCCGCGTTAACACCAGCAGGTCAAAAATCAAGGTTATATTGACAGCTTTCTTCGATTATCGAGCTTCTATTCTTGGTGGACATAATCGCCTAGCAGCGTCGGTAATTCGAGCAGCCTTGCGCAGATTTCACACCAGTTCACACTAGTGGATAATGCATGTCGTGCAGTGGCCACCGAAAAGCTACTACTGCTGTGGAACAGAGGTATGTATATAGAACCATGATGAATGACTTTTTGAAAGAAAGAATTATAAGATGTTGATGTGGACAACCTATGGTTCCAACAAAACGCTACATGCCACATAATCAACGAAACAATAATTTTTTTGAAGGTAACTTTTTGTGAGCGCATTATCTCGCGTCGTGGGCCTGTGGCGCGTTTTCCAAGATCGAGAGATTTAACAACGCTGAACAACTTTTTGTTGAGTTATGTGTGGTCGCTTGGCTACGCAGATAGGCTCGGGACGATTGACGCCTGGGAAGAAAATATTCGAAGCTTTATTGCTAATATATGGCTCCAATTGCTGCAAAAACTGGTCCAAAATTGGGCTTCTCGCGCTCAATATACTCGATGCAGTCGCGGCGGACCTTCAGTGCCAGTACAACAACTTCAAATATGGATGAGCTCAAACTAAATGTTTCCCATAAGCCGGATATAAGCACGCCTTCTGAATAATGCAGACATTTACAGCACATATCTAAGTAGTTACTTAAATATAAGGTATGTACATGTAACTTTACAAATATTTATTCAATTCAACACACAATGGTTAACCAATCGACTAACCAACCAGTGAATCAACTAACGGCATTACCAAACCGACTGACCAAATGACCAAACGATCAACCGCTCGAATAAATGATATACACACACACATGATTCTATAGCTATTAGCTATTTATTTACACTGGTGTGTAGTTATGTGCACGCAACTAACTGTACAGCCGACCAAGTAACGAACCAATTGACTACGCCAAGGAAACCGCAAATTCGCTGTACACATAACCATTCTGGCAAACAAATACATGTAGACATGTTGGGTGCAATTGGGCATACGAAAATAGGAAACAGACATTCATTTGTATATGTGTATGTATGTTTCTATATATAAATATGAACGTTTTGCAAAGATCTGCTTTTATTTGTTATGCACAAACGCACGTTTGAGACTTTGCTAAGTTGGATCTGAAGTTGATGTTGACGCTAACGTAATAACTAAAGCTTTCATCAATAGATTTCACATAAGAATTCGATTTTGATCAGTTTTGTATGGCAGCCATCTGCTATAGTGATCCAATTTCTTCGTATAATGCACCGCTGCCTCAAACAATAATCCGTGTTAAATTTCGTGTAGATATCTCGTCAAATTAAAAAAAAAATACGCTGTATTAGTACGATTAGAACAATTTTTTCGAAGATTATACTTTTCTTTCCTTGAGCAATAATCCGTGTCAAGTTTCGTGAAGATCCCTTGTCAAATAATAAAGTTTTCTATGGATATAAGGATGTCGCCGAGACCACGAGCTTCAGTTTCAGGCATCAAATAGTCGGTTATCATGGCACGATAACGGTCGTCGTTGATGGTTATGTTATCATCGGCATCATTTTAGAAGAGATATGGACCGATGATTCCACCGGCCAACAAACCATACCGAATCGTAGCTTTTTGGATGATATGACAGCTCGTGAATCTCTTCTGCTTCCTCTTCGTCCCAAATGCGAATATTGTGCTTGTTTACCTACCCATTTAGCCTGAAATGGACCTCATCGATGTACAAAATTTGGCTCTAAAATGTTTAATCTTCTTGGAACTCTTCAAGAGTCCATAGAGCGAAGCGATGTTACTTTGAAAGGTCGATCGGGTTCAGTTCTTGCACAAGCTGTAATTGAACGCTTTAAATTTAACCTTACGACCTAAAAACCTTCTGACCTGCTCCAAGTCCTTCCATACGTCATGGACACTCTCAGCGATATTAGCGACAGTATACATTTATACGATTGGCTTGGAAATGGAGAAGAGAGTTGGTGCGGGGATATATTATATAGTGTACAGAGTAAAGCGTAAGGCAGCCCATTGAACTGCCGGACCACTGAGGTATATTTTAAGCAGAGGTTTTGGTTATTGGGAAATCAGAAGAACCAGCCCATATTGCATCAGCAAGCAACTTCAGATTTAACATATACCTGAACAGCCAAGAATTATTCAAGGCGATAACCTCATTTTGTATAGCGTAAAAAAGTGTCTTGGGTTGTAAGGCGTCAGTGGAAAGTGTCGCCAATTGGCTTCACTAATCCTGGAAGCTAGGCCATTAAGGTATGGAGAGATTAATGAGATAGTGATCGTTATTGCCAATAGTAGGGTAGAGATAACAACTTAACAATGGTAAACCTATGCATTGTTTATACGACAATCTGGACAGGAGCATGACAAGAACGTATTAAAACGTGATGGAATTACCACCGTGGTGCAAACTTGCAAAAGCTATATTTTAAAACGGCTGATCGACAATACACAAAGTTCTTACTGGCTCTCGACTGAAGGGACTGCAGGATGAAATTAGACAGAGAAAAGGAACATTGCGGGAATACTCACTGCTCTCTGTCTGGTGGCGGTCTACAAAAAAGGCTGACAGATCGAGAACACTACAGAAAATGTCATGAGCGAGGCATCAGGGAAACAACGAAGCATCTATTGTGTACTTGTTTCGACCGCTATAGGATAGTGGAAGAGGTATCGCTGATAATGCGCAGAGCCCTTTTAAATACGTTTTAAGCGCTGGCGTCCTAAAAGACTAGAATACTCCTCATTGTATTCGACACATCATTTGAAACGCTAAGGAGCAAAAGTCTGGCTTAGTAGCCTAACAGACTAACTTAACCAAAGCTATTTCCTTGTCGATCTGAAGTCGATAAAAATAAGAGGAGAGGCGTGGCTGAATTTTTAACGGTTAAGAATGTTTCCTCCCGACTTCCTATAGAAAAAAGTTATAATTAAATATTGTAAGCATAGAAAACGTCTATATGTAACTATTGTAGGAAGACTTTGTTCTAATAACCTCAAAATTTATGGGAAAATTTCAAATAATCCAGTAATTTCGCTGCAGAATCGCAACAAAATCGATCCATTGCGGAATCAAATGGTTACTGTGTTGAAAAATGGTTATCTTACAATAACTTCCGGTGAAAACGCTTGTGGCCGATTCAGGGGAGCAGGCGCAAACAGTGGCTGGGCCAGGGTTAACGTTAAGAAAGATTTGGCTGTTTGCGTGTTTAGTGGGATTGGCAGAGAATTATTTACTTTTATTCACTCGTCGTTAGTGACTCATCAGAAGCTTCGGGAGATTGATTTGGAGGTTCTTATATATCTAACTCATAGTCCGGACGTGGCACTAAACGATTACTACTTGTTCCTGTTGTTCTTGTCTATGGTGAACGATTTCACTGGTGAAAAATTCGCTGCAAAAAAAACTTGTGAAAATTTTTGCTAATCAATTATCTCATTCTAAGCAATTTCTTAATTAACTGACACAATTTATTTTCACTTACGGACATTGTATCCTCAACCACACAGGTAAAGGTGAAAAGCTTACAAACTTGCAAGCGATCGAATTAAAACGAAGAGGTAAGGAAGCAGACAAAGAATCTAAATTTCAACTTATTTTTGGTGCTTCAAAGTTGCCCACAATGGCATTTCTCATGTTTTTCTACTTTACGAAACATTAATTCAAGTGCAGCGAATTTATTTGATTGTGTCTGTATTTTACTGTCAATGTGCGAGCTACACATACACACACACAAACTTAAGTGCATATTAATGTGTGTTTGTGCAATTTCGCTACAAGTGAATGGCAATAAACCAAATGCAATTCAATTGCATTCTGATGCTTATTGTTCAGCACTTGCTACCGTTATATAAGTTTACATATATTTTTCATTCCCTATTGCTTTATCGCTATCCTTCGGAATGCATTGGAACACATTTCACTCCATTGGGAATTTCGTAATATTTGCGCGGCACAATATCTAACAATAGAAGCGATGGAAGTTTAGTGAAAGCATGCATAGGTATGAACACTAGGGTGGTACTTAGGTATACTATAGAACAACGAATAAAAATTTTGGTTATTCGAATATATACTCGATTGTCTCACTCATTCGCTTTGTGGCGCCGTCCTATTGGAACCACATATTGTCCAAGTCAATATCATCCAATTCGGGCCCAAAATATTCGGTTATCAGTAACGCAGTAGCGATTCCCATTCACGGTAACGTACCTGTCTTGATCACCACGGAAGAAGAATGTCCTGGTTGTTGTTGTTGTAGCGGTGGCATTCTGCCGAGTTCACAGTCCTCGGCCGGATAAAAAATATGGGTCCATTCCGATTACGTAGACCCGACTGTCGTGGGAACGGCCAAGCAGATTTTCTACGGCGGTGTGTTCTCGTTGCTATCGCACACATTCCAAAAATGTGTGTTCAGCGTCGTCTTCTCTCGCGTCGTTGTAAAGACATAACAGCTCTTTGACTTTTCCCATTCTTTGGAGGTATTTTTTGAAGTATCCATGACCAGATAAAGTTGAGTTATGTTTGTATATAAGTTTAGGTCTTTTAATAGTCTTGCTGTCCATCTGTCGCCACTCTCATTCTCCCATGGTTTCTTGATGTTGTTGTATCTTTCTTTATTTGTTCTATTGCGCTCTTGTTATCTTCGAATGTTATCTTTTGCTCCCACATCTTTTTCCTTTCGTATGCCAGAAAATCAATTGGACCATTTCAGCTTATAACTAGTTTTGCATTACCTGACACTGTTTGGTAGGCTGATACAACTCTCAGGGCTACGGTGCGGTGCTCTCTGTTCACTATCTTACGCCGGTTTTCCTTTTTTAGCACATCTGCCCAGAACTCAGCTCCGTATAATAGAATGCTGAATGTCGCGAACATTAGGAGTTCTCTCTTTCCTTGGCTGGGGCCTCCTTTGTTGGCCATTAGTTTGCTAAGTTGATTTTCGATGCCTTTCCTACGGCGATCTGGATTTGTACCTAGAAGGTTAATCCGGATTAACCAGTCCAGTCTTAACCCTAAGAAGTTTATTGCTTTGTGTGTCCTAAGAATATCCGTGCATACTTATTTCGAGAGGTATGTGCTTATATGTTAGTACTAACTCTGTTTTTAGCAGCGAGCTGGAGCTTGTGAGCGTCGAGCCTAGCTTGCGTCCGTATCATGACCTGGGGAAGCTTTCATCGTGCTTCTACTGTATTTCTTGGTATAATTACTGCTGAAATGTCGTCAGCGTAGCCAATTAAGTACGGTTCATCTGGAATTTCGAGTTCTGATGATCTTTCACAAGTCTGTGCCTAGACTCGCTCCAGGTGCTGCTCCTGACGTGATTGCTATATGTCGTAATCCCTCTCTAGTTTGGTACAACAGGTAGTCGGAGATGGTAAGGCTTTTTTCAAGAGCATTGATCATATCCACCCATATAATGCTGTTGAAGGCGTTTCTAAGATCTAAGGTCGCCAGCAACACTGTTCTTTTGTATTCAAGGCATATACGCTGGTGATAAGTTTTGAGTTGGAAATCTTCAATCCGTAAGATTTAGTGTAAAGTTTGGATAGACTACACCAAAAATATTAACGAATGCCATTTTAAAAATAGCAACCCTGAATATTACTGGATGGTGCTTTGTTCCGAAGGATGCTCTAAAGTTTAGGGAAGCTGAGTATATGAAAATATTCAAAGGGAGACATGTTGAAAAATTCTCCTCGTTTAATAGTATCCCTGAAAACTTGAACCACTTCATCGCACAGGCTACACGTGGAGGTTTTAGCTCTGCTTACATACCGAAGAGGGCTATTTAAACGGTGAACATTCGCTGGAGAAAGGAAGCAGTGAGCTTTATCATGAATGGATCGAAGTTTGGAGAGAAAATTTTCTAAAAGGAACCCTCCAGCAAGCTTAGCTTTAAGCTACCAGTCTACTGTAGTGTTCTTCATTAAGATGTAGCTGCTGTTAAAGTAACAGTAGATTTGCGGCGCCGAGGTTTAACCTCTTTTAGTGAAGTGAGCATTCACTTTGACAGCAGCGCGGCAATACTAACGCTTAGCTCGTAAACTGTGCGTTCAAACTTGGACAAGCAGTGTTTGCCCTCACTGGAATTTACATCAAGCTACTAACCTAACCTAACCTTAAGGACAATCCTAATACAGTTGCTGCTATACCACACAAAGTGTCTCTATATTTCAACAAACCTATATATATATGCTTCTCAGTATGTTCGCGCCAATAGCTACCACAAGAGTGCAACTAATATGTATGTAAGTATGTGCTTGTGTAAATTTATTTGTTGCAGCGTGACGCACCTGTAAAGGCAAGCAACTTGCAGGCACTCATAGATATACACATACGTACATACATATATATACACATTTAGTTGACGGCGTGTAGATTTGTTATGTGGCTGGTTTTGTTTGTCGTAAAATTGCAATATTAAAACAGGAACAAATATGGCTGCATTTGGTGGTGGTGAAATTATGTGTTACATATACGCTTGTGGTGTAGCGGAAACGGAAGTTTACATTGCACAATTTAGTGGTTTCAGATTGCGTACCTAGCGACACAAACATACGGGAAAATATGTACCATTGTATGTTTATATTGGCAAAGGCATTTATTTTTATATGGATTAGGGTGGGACAGATTAATTGAATGGCAAGCAAAATTAAATAAATAGTTTCGAACTGCTTGGGTTTTTGATTCAAATGAAAGCGCCAAGGAACCAGAACCGCGAACATAGCCGAAAAGTTAAGGCCGCGACAGCTGTCCTCCGACTCAGAAGATTTGGGTACTGAGATGATTGTCATTGGACATTCTGGAATTGACACACACAATTTGATTTCATTCCAAAATACTTGGATTAGCAGGTCGCCGAACCTCCTCACATACCTTCTAGGGAGATATGAGAGGAAATAACTCTTACGAATGGATCAAAGCTTGCAGGGAGTGTTGTTGGAATACACTGTCAAGAACTTTTCATCAGTTCCTGTTCAAGGCTTCCCAACTACTGCAGCGTCTTTCAAGCGGAGGGGACTGCCATAAAGGTATCCGTAGATCTATTAATAAAGGGACGTCTAGAACTCCTTATCTCTAGCATCGTGTTATTATATAATTAGATTGGTTTGGGTGCCTAGTCACAGCTGTACGACCTCCATTAGGTTCTTCTAGTTCACTACTAGACTGTTGGGCATGAGGCCAGCTCCAGAGCAGACCAGCAAGACTAACAGCTGTGCAATGGCAAGAACCTTCTGGCCCAGAGTTAATTGCGAGAGTTCTAGTGTTGCAGTTTTAACCGAACGGGAGTCATGCAGACAGTTTGAACATCTTACCGATTGCCAGCTTCATCAGCTGTTTGAAAGTAGATTAATTATAATCATCTTAACACTTTCCAAACGTCCCGCTTATGTAAGATCAAGACAAAAACACCTATGATCTCATACTTTTAGAAGTCCAGCGTGAAGTAGTGGAAATAGAAATAAAACTACCAAGCAGATTTATGATAGCTTCAGAGAGTTCTGCCGGTAGCTGATATCCAACTAAAGGAGTTTTTCGTCTGACATTACAAAGGACTGTAAGTGTGATCCTCCGCCACCTAACCTAAGTCAGTTGTACGTCCATAGTTTCCAAAGAAGCCAAAAGAGATTTTTTGCTAAATTTCCTACCCTAATGTGTGTAATCTACTTACCAATAACCCTTAATTTATTTTTTTATAAAAAGATTTAACCTAAAAAGAAAAATTTGTAATTGTTTTCAACTTAAGGAAATAGCGTTTTCGCATTAAACGTGCCACCTTAATGTGTGTTTTGTGTTTGCTTTACAATTGAATTGAATTGAAATCAATTTGGTTTAAAAGCAGCCACGTGGTGTACAAATGTTCCTACATACATTGTTTTTTGATTGCCTTTGGACTTCTGGCTGCGAATAAATGCCCGCGAAAGGCTATCAAAAAGCCAGTGAAAGCCATGTTATGCGTTATGTGAATTGTGTAATTGTGGTATTACAGTAAATATCAGTTAAAAAATTCATTTTTGCTCTTTTTCTCAAATACATATCGGCCTTAGATTGTCACACGTTGTATAGAACCTGGGATAAGAAAATGGTTTATAAAAGTAGTAGAATTATAACGAAATAATCGAAAGGTTTCTAAAAATATAAATACAATTTTCAGTTTAGATAGACCACTGTACTTACCGAATTAAACTGTTTGAGATATTTTCGAAAGAATATCTGAAAAAGAAAAAAATTAAATTATTAAATTAATTTTTTTTAACCGAAACTAAAGAAAATAAAAGTCAACTTCGAGAGCAGAGAGTGCGAACGAAGCCAATATATTTTAATGGACTCAAGTCATAAATGTCCCATTTAATTCACATAAAAAAATCTACAATAGTAATTCACGAAAGCAACGTTTTGTTCCTCATTTCTCCTCCCGTCGTTGTTCAATGGAACCCAGTAGGAAGTTAGGACTATTTTTGTACATATGCGCATTCAGTTGCATGGACCTGTTTGGATCATATTTGTTCTTCGAAAATATCTGTAGAGTAGTTATTTGTAATAATTTCTACTAATTTATAAAGCTGTGACTGTATGTGATTGACAAGTGGCCAAAGAGGTTTAGCAAGTTACGAGTAAAATCTGTCTTATTTGTACCATTAACCATTAACATAAAGTCACAGACTTAACAAGTGGAAACTTAAATATCGGATAAACAAGCCAATTTTAAAATAAAATAAAAGAACGAAGGTATCTGGAGACACCTAACAATGTGACCCAATGGTTTGTTACGTTAAAGGATAATAAAATCACAAAAATTAACAAATTCACTTATATTCTCTGCCTCCACTCTCATCTGTCCTTAAGGAACTACAACGCGACCGTTTAGTGGAAGAAAGACTATGAGGATAATCCATCAGCTGCTCGATAAAACATGTGAAACTCAGCTAAACATCTGCCAAATCTTTGATATTTAATTATGTTTATTCAAAGAATAGATTTCTTCGCCGTCCGGCCCGTTTTCTCGACTAAACCACAAGTCATTTAAATAATCTTAACAGCCGGATATTACTGTGACATAAAAGCAGCCGGAAATTGTAATTAAATTCCCCGGATAAATGAGATATTTCAAAAAAATAAGGTTTGTAATACTGTACGTAGTTACTATGCCAAGTATGAGCGCGAATTGTTAACCGGTTTATTTGCATCAGCTGCTTAAGTCTGTACTCTTCAGTAGGTCCTTCCAATTTTTACAATGGATAAAATGATCGAACAAGCAATTTATCTCAAATTTTGTACTTCTAACCAAATTCCATTTGGGAAATCGTTGCGAATGTTGGAAAATTCTTACGGTGCATCAGTTTTATCAAAAACACAAGCCTACGAATGCTACAAAGCCCTCAAAGACGGTCGAGAGATTGTTAAAGACATGCCTCGTTCTAGACGACTTCGACCTCTTCAACTGATGGAAATAGTAAAAAAGTGAACGATATGATGATGCTTGAAAATCGTGAGGTGAGTGTAAGAGAGATGGCAAAAGAGCTCGACATATCTCCAAAGTCCGTTTGAATGATTTTGGTGGATATTTTTGGTATGAAACTTGTTCTTACTCGACTGGTCCCGATAAAGCTGAATTTTTTTCAAAAAGAGTACCGTAAATACATCTCTTTAGACATACTTGATCCTGCGAATTTCGATCTCAAATTCATAGAGATTTTTTGATACTCGTAGTTTGGTGCATCATGGACAGAAGAGACAGACGGTCAAAAAGCAGTTGGTTTTGATCGTATTGAGGCGTTTGTTTGGGAACAGCTGTCGAATACGGCCGAATTTGTGAAAGAACAATTCATGTGTTTTACAGGATGATAATGCGCCTTCGCGTCGAGCCACGATTGTGACCGAATTTAAAGCCAAAAACGCAATGAACATAATCGATCAACCACCGTATTCACCATTCATTTGGCTCCGTAGGATTTTTTCTTCTTCCCCAAATTGAAATTGCCGCTCCATGGATTAGCAATTAGCAGCATTAAGGACGTTGAAGGCACGGATCCTCAGTAAAATTTCGGTAAAGGACTACTTACAATACAAATGAGGGCCAAGGACTTCATATAGCAACGCTTCATAATGTTAACACTATTTGAAAAAAAAATATATTTCTAAAGCTCGATTCAAGATACTGCAGAAAATGCTGCTCTTTAACCAACAACTTACTTCGACAATTATTTTACGTACTAACTGCAAATAACATATTTCAGATTTAACTGTAAATTTATTCCTTTTCTTAGCTTCACCTACCAACAGCTAAGTATCAAAAGGCGATAAAATTGAACTCTGCCTGCAGGTATTCTGATATTGTGAAGGGCGCAGCATTGAAATGCCCAGCATTTCTTCAGCGCACACAAATATTAAATGGCATTTGCATTGTGTGACCTGAGATGCCAACGTTAAATGCTAAGGAACGCGCGTACTGCAAGTTGCCAGCTGTTTCTCGCCCGCGGGTTAAGGTTAAATTCCAGAATAATTGCTGAAGCAATCAGTGACACTGAAATTGCGTTTATTGTTGTTTAATGTAGAGGGAGCTTATCTATCTGCCAACTTGATTGTATTTAGTAGAAGAACTGGCAGGCAGTAGCAGCGTTGCCAACCAGTAAATTGGTGGTGAATTGCAGGGAATGTGTTAGGAGGAATAGATAGGGTCACAGTAAGTATTACTTCGCAGCAAATTTAAATTCACAAACTTTTTTTTTTGTTAAATACATTTTATTTGCAATCTATTTTAGTCAATAATACGCAAATTTGACAACAAACCCATAATTTGACTTATACTTTTGATCTCCCATGAACTTTTGAAACGTAAATTTCAATATGAGAAATTAAATCTAAATCGTTTACCAAAACGAAAGATACTACTTTGAGAGATATATTCCAAGAGTGTGAATGATGGTGTTCTGTGTCAAAGTAACTAGGCTTTCTTAGAATCTCAACATGAAAAAGTAAATTGAAAGAGCTACAGAAACACAACAATTGAAACCATCCTTAAGCTGTGAATCCCTTCAGTGTTGTTAGTGTATTGTTTCACAGAACACAATTAGAAATTATTGTCACTATTTTCTAAACTTATTCGCTCATATTTTAGCTCAATAAACGTCTCCCCGCGATGTTGGTTATCTTTGAATTTATGAGAATACAGGTAGGTAGGTAAGAGTGTCGTGCCTACGAGTTCAATTAGCGCTGAACCGCGCCATTTTGAAACAATTCTCATAAATCATATTGCTATCTCGTTTCATTGTTGTTTTCAAACCCATTGAGAGCAGAATGAGTACAACTCTCTTAAAACTCTATAGGCCATTCATTCATCTTTAACATCTATACATATAATTTTGCTAATAATGGTCAGAAGTTTTTATATATTCTATTTTGTAGAAACCGTTAATATATTATATTCAAGGATGACAAATCTCATAAAACTCAGCTCGTACTTAGAATTAAAAAAATATATAACTCTACAGAAATACAAAAGATTCCTTATAAGAATGGTCAGTTTGTATGGAAGCTATAGATATCTGAACAATTTCTTCGAAGATTATACTGTTGCCCTGGACCGATTTCGTGAAGATATCTTGTCAAATAAACAACTTTTCTATGCATGAACTTAACCTCGCTCTTTCAGCTTTGACAGCTAGTAGTACTCTATCGGCGGTTGCGACGGAGTTTCGTGGGAAGCAAACCAGATCTGCAAAATTTCAGATCGATATCTCACAAACTGAGGGACTTCTTCGTCTTTAGTGGCGTAGACAACGCTTACGCGGTATAGCCGAGTTTACAAAAGCGCGCCAGTCCTTTTTCCTTTTCGCTATTTGGCGCCAATTGGAGATTCCCAGTATAGCCAGATCCTTCTCTATTTCAACTCTCTAACGGAGTGGAGATCTTAGTCTTCCTCTGCTCAACCCGGCGGTTACTGCGTCGACTACTCTCAGAACTACAGTGTTTTCATCCATTCGGACAACATGACCTAGCCAGCATAACCGCTGTCTCTTAATTCGCAATGTCGACGTATATCTCATGCAGTTCATCATTCCATCGAATGCGATATTCGCCGTTGCCAATGCGTAAAGAAGCAAAAATCTTCCGCAAAACCTTTCTCTCGAACACTCGTAACATCGACTCATCAGATGTTGTCATCGTCCATGCCTCTGCACCATATAGTAGGACGAAAATAATGAGTAACTTATAGAGTTTTGTTTTTGTTCGTCGAGAGAGGACTTTACTTCTCAATTGCCTACTCAATCTGAAGAAGCACCCGTTGGCAAGAGATGGTCGTCGTTGAATTTCAAGGCTAACGTTGTTTCCGACATAGTTGTTGGGAGAGCAAAAGATGATCGGTTTCGCAAAAACGGAAGTTCTATTTCGCGCATATTTATACTCTCGCAACAATGTTGCTAACGAGAGTATTATAGTTTTGTTCACATAACGGTTGTTTGTAAGTCCTAAAACTAAAAGAGTCAGATATAGGGTTATATATACCAAAGTGATCAGGGCGACGAGTAGAGTCGAAATCCGGATGTCTGTCTGTCCGTCCGTCTGTCCGTCCGTCCGTGCAAGCTGTAACTTGAGTAAAAATTGAGATATCACGATGAAACTTGGTACACGTATTCCTTGGCTCCATAAGAAGATTAAGTTCGAAGATGGGCCAAATCGGCCCACTGCCACGCCCACAAAATGGCGGAAACCGAAAACCTATAAAGTGTCATAACTAAGCCATAAATAAAGATATTAAAGTGAAATTTGGCACAAAGGATCGCATTAGGAAGGAGCATATTTGGAAGTAATTTTTTTGGAAAAGTGGGCGTGGCCCCGCCCCTACTAAGTTTTTTTTACATATCTCAGAAACTACTATAGCTATGTCAACCAAACTCTATAAAGTCGTTTCCTTCAGGCATTTCTATATACAGTTTAAAAATGGAAGAAATCGAATAATAACCACGCCCACCTCCCATACAAAGGTTATGTTGAAAATCACTAAAAGTGCGTTAACCGACTAACAAAAAACGTCAGAAACACTAAATTTTACGGAAGAAATGGCAGAAGGAAGCTGCACCCAGGCCTTTTTTAAAAATTGAAAATGGGCGTGACGCCGCCCACTTATGGACCAAAAACCATATCTCGGTAACTACTGGTAATGATTTCAATGAAATTCGATATGTAATATTTTCTTAACACCCTGATGACATGTACGAAATATGGGTGAAATCGGTTCACAACCACGCCTTCTTCCAATATAAAGCTATTTTGAATTCCATCTGATGCCTTCTCTGTATAATACGAGTATAAACATTAGGAACCAATGATGATAGCGGAATAAAACTTTACAAAAATACGGTATTTGAAAAATATGTAAATGACGTATTATGAAATCTCGATTATCACTTTACCATGCGAGAGTATAAAATGTTCGGTGACACCCGAACTTAGCCCTTCCTTACTTGTTTTCGTATGACATTGAAACCGTAGAACAATCTGGCGAACGACGCTTCAAAAATAAGCCGAAACCGAAAAACCCCTACAAAGTTGGTCGAAAATCAAGGTGAAACATTTAAACTAATGATTTTCGCTAAAAGCAGCGTTTTGTAAGAAACTTGACTGGCCTCACAAATAGTTCAACATTTTGAGGAATTTTCTACTGAAATAAAAGGATGATAATAAAGTATAATAATGCGGTCAGTGTTTGATCCTTAGAGGCGTAACAATTAAACAATCTACCTGTAAACTGACTATGCAATAACTCACAAAAAGGTACATGGACCCACGGACAGGAACACAAAATTTAAAAATAATATCAAGGTTCATTAAACATCTACCTGCTCTACTCTTATGCTCGGCCTTACACGGGCTGGTATAAATATGACAACCTTTTTCTTTTCATCATCATGACATTATCAGATACCGACTTCGAAACATCGACGCTCTGAACACCTTATGATTATGGACTTATCTGGGACCAACAATATAAATTTAGGAAATAGGAACGAATGGACGGAAAGAATTGGCCGAAAACGCCGACAAGATTTTGAAATAAAAATCATCGGAGAATTAAACAAATTAAAACAGGATGAAACCATAACACCAGTGCGAGAAGAGACGCCAAAAAATATAGTAGAAATATCAAAGACACAGACACCACACAACGCTAATACTTTTGATATACTTATGAATCTTCTACGTATGGAAAAAGATTCGATCCCTAATAATTTGCGATCAGTGTTGCCCTATCCAATGAATATGATGTTACCTATCCAAAGCATATCACCCATTAAAGAGAAGGCATCTATTAAAAAGTATTTAGACGTATTGAGTGAGGGAACGGACATCGACAAAACTGTTAAAAGAAGGAGCTTAACCAAAGCTAATTTAAATTAGTTATTTTGATACCTTAGATAGTATATATTTTATGGTGAGTGTAGATAGTTTAGTGATTAATAAAACATAAAAATCTCAAAAATATATGTTCTTATATTGTTTCGTAGTTGAAGGTTTTATTATTGGCCGTCAAGCCACTGTTTCAACTTGACTTTTCACCGATATTGACGAGGCCTTCACGGTTTCGGCTTATTTTTGAAGCGATCTTCGCTAGGTTGTTGAACATTCTCACGGCCAGTAATGATTCGTTCGTTGAAAGTCGGATTCTCATCTACATTGTTAAGCAACTAAGTATCTTACAACATTGTTTTGCAAAACATTCATTCTGCCACGAGGTACGTAAGTTGCCTTTTATATTTCGAAATTTGGAAATACTTGTTTTTGCAATCTGGGAACTGACAACTTGATCGTAAAGTTTGACATTTTTGATGTTATACATACTCAGAACGTCTTGACATACGCTCGCTACTTGTGCTATTTACAGTAACTTGAAATGTTCATCGTGGCCAAAAAATTAAAATGAATCGTAAACACTTTTACGCGATTATCTTTCACAACTTTCGACGTGTATATTCTCAGCAACAGTGCATCCATGAAATTAATTCAATTTTCGGCAATGAAGCTTCATCAAAGACCAGTGTTTGCCGAAGGCTTGATGAATACAATCGAAGTCGCAGATCACTCCAAGAGGGATTTCGTGAAGGTCGTTTAAAATTAGTTGTTGTGTCGGAAACTATTGATGCTGTGCGCAAAATAACATTGTAAGACTGTAATGTGACCTATCGTGAGATAAGGCCAACTATAGCCATTAATGTGACCAGCATACATTCAATGTTGCACTAATATTTCATTAAAAAAATGGTTCACAGTGGTTGCCACACACTTGCAAATCGCTCAAAAAGACTCTTGACTTTTGATCGGAAGAAATATAAAAAAATATGATAGCGGTATTACGGAATCGTGAGAGTTGATGAATTGTGGATTTACACGTGTGGAGCTGAAAGTAAACAGCAGACGACTGTATGGTTGTTTCACGATGAGCCGAACCCAACAAAAGTTGTTCGCGCATGAAGCACTTACAAACAAATGGTTGCCTGTTTTTTTGTTTTTTTTTGGAACAACTCGATATACATATTGCAAACATACCACAGTACAACGCAGAACGGTAAATTCTGAGTAGTATACAACCATGAAAACCAATCAGGAAAACCAACTGCGAAAGACGAATCACTCTTCACCACGACAATGTAAGCACTCAAACCATCGTTTTGACGACTCATCCTCCGTATAGTTCTGTCGTTGGACCCAATGACTTCCTTTTATTGCCGTACGTAAAAAATAAACTAAGAGGTCAACGTTTTTCGGCACCTGAAGTGGCGTTTGATGTGTTCAGAGCTCATGTTTTGGAGAAACCTCAATCAAGGTAGCAAAAGCGCTTAGAGCATTAGTAATATGGTTTACCTACAGTCTGCCGACTACTGGCTCTAAGACTATCACGTCTTTTAGTACGATTATAGCATTCACAAGCGTCAATCCAACTCGACGATTTTCAAGCAAGTTTTCGATCATTTGTGTCCGTCATTAAAGGTGTTGTGTCATTCAAATACTTGTGTTCTGAATAAAGTAGACACCCTGCCATACAGGGTCCGACACTCGAGCCAATAAAAAAAGCCATGAATTCGGTTTGGAAAATTATTTATATTTATTTTAAAGTACAAAATGTGTGTAAATAATCATAAATTCAGGACCAATTCACTTTTGCTCGTTATGACCACCTTTTGCCTTAACTATGGCCTTGAGACGGTCAAAAAACGAATCGCAAGCTGCCTGAATGTGACTTGCCGGTATTTTGACCCACTCACGGACAATGGCTTTCTTCAGCATCTCGAGACTGGTGTATTTTTTACTTCGGACCTTCGGAGAGAATAAAGCATTGTGTGATCGTAATGAAGTTCGGAACATTGTTTTTCAGCTATTCTTGGTTCACTCGCGCTTTGTAGGACGGCGCTGAGTCTTGTTGAAACGTCCATGGTTTGCGACCGAAATGTTTGTTTGCCCACGGCTTCAAAGCAGCCTCCAGAACACTTTCCCGAGAATATGAAGCATTTACTTTGACGCCAGCCTAGATGAAAACAATTGGAGAGCGCCCATCTGCGGTTACAGCGGCCCAAACTATTATTTGTGGCGGGTGCTGCCTCCTCGTAGCCAACCGATGACTTAGATTCTCGTATGAACGGTCGATCAAGTAAACCCTATCGTTTTGAGAGTTTACGGATTGCTCAATTGGAAAATTTTTCCGTCAGAAAACACAATATTCGGAATTTGACCGCTTTCGGCTAAGCGAAGCAACTGCTTCGCTCTCTCAAGTCTTACTTGTTGCTGCTTCGGTGTGAGATCATGGGCCTTTTGGAACTTGTAAGGCTTGACCTTGAGCTCATTTTTCAATATGCGTCGAATGCTGCGGTCGGATATTTTCAGTTCTTTAGCCATTTGATTGGCACTGCGCCGTGGATTTCGCTCAAGTCGCTTCTTCACTTTCCGAACCATCTCACGTGACGTTGTAGTCTTTTGATGACCACCTCCAGGGCGTTTGCGATGCTACCAGTATCATTGCAACGAGTGATGGTGCGATAAACAAAAACTTTATTCACATTAAGGTGTTTGAGCTCACGAACAATTGCTGGCTGTAATTTTCCAGCTAAATATAAAGCAATCACACTAATACGTTTGAATTCCATCGCTGATCACTTTTTTTTGCGTTCACTTTTGGCAAAACGCTTTTGTACAGTTGTGAAGAATACTCCGAACTATCATTCAGCAAATTTATAAAGAGCTGATTCCAGTGCGACAGTTGCGCGAACGGTCTGAGGTTGGTTTCACTTCGAGTGCTGGACCCTGTAGTTCTGCGATATTTTCATCAATTCTGTAGCATAACAAAATTTATACCAATCTATAAATAATTTTTATCGAATGATAGGGGACTCGTAATATTACTGATTCGCGAACAGTTTGTATGTGCTGTAATATGACTCTGAGTTCATTCTTTATGCATTTTAGCTTGGTTAGTCATCGTTTCGTCCAGAGTTTTCCAGCTCTGATAGAACTTTGTATCTCGTCTCTTAATAAAGACTCTCGAATAGTTTGAAAGTAGCATGATATGACTCTGTCTTTATTCTTAATGTCATTCGCCGAGAGTTTTCCAGCTTTGAGAGAACGAATATCACTTAATGTAAGTACCTAGCGCAAGGAACTTCATCTCTCGTCCTTATTTTACACATCTATCAAAAGATATTTCAAAACTAAAAGTACAAAATTTTCACAAAATTAAAGTAAAGTAAATAAAGCGTTCACCACACAAAGTCTGCTTAGATAACTCCCTTATGCACATGCATTCAGTATTTTATGAAGAAAACTGGCAGCTTTGTAAAAATATTTGTCACATAACTTTTTGTCTAATTTATGGCAACTGCCATTTTCACCATACTCACGCGGGCGTTAAAGTGTGGCATGTCAACTGTGAAAACAAAAGGCAACAGCCAAGCGCGCTGAACCATTTATCCTTTTGGTTAGGTTAGTTAGCGCATAATACTGCATAATAGTATGAATGTGACTGGCTGAACGCTTGTCTCTTACTTTCTTTTGTTATTATCGCTTTATGGTATAGTTTTTAGCATATACAGCACTTTTAGCGTTCGCATGGAAAAAATAATATAGAAGAAAATTACTTTTTTTTCTGCAATAGTTCTTTACGTTTTTGTAACTTTTCCTTTTCGCTTATCGTAAAAACTAAATCCGCACAATTTGCGCTTTTTCGCGTTATGATTTGTTAACAAGAGCTTACGACTCTCGATTGTGCTTTTGCAGTGCGAATTCATATATTTATAAGTGTGAGTATATGAGAGGATGTCGCTTTTTTCCTTTGAGGCGATTAATATTGTAATGATTTTAAGTCAGAGGAATAAGAAGTATTAAATAAAATTAATGGCGCGGAATAAAAAGAATTTAAGAATTACATAAAAATTAAGTCGAATTAAATAAATGGCATGAAAAGTGTTATTAATGGTAATCGCTAACGAAATGAATTTTACCATAAAACGAGGGCAATCAACTAAAAGTAGAAGATCATAATATTGAATGGGTGGTGGCTGAAGAAACATATGGAACGGTTTCATTAATTTTCCGCATTTGGGACGAAGAGCAACCCGAAAAAATTCGAGAGCTGCCATTTCGTTCAAAAAAACAACGGTTTGGTATTTGTTGGCCGGTGGAATCATCGGCCCGTGTTTTTTCAAAAGTGATGCCAGTGGGAACGTAGCCGCTAATGGTGACCGTTATCGCACCATGAAAACCGACTATTTGTTGTCTGAAATTGAAGCTCGTGATCTCTGCGAAACTTAGTTTCAACATGACGGTGCCACTTCCCACACAACGCATCAATCAATGAATATATAATATATAGAACACTTCGGTGAGCAGATAATTTCATGTTTTAGGACGTTTGATTGGCCACCAAGATCATGTGATAACACACCGTTAGACTTTTGCCTGTGTGGATATGTAAAGTCTAAAGTCTATACAGTCAATTTCACTTCGATTCAGGCCTTGAAGCAAAATATCACGCTTCTCAATCGCCAGTTACTAATCGTAATGCTCGAACGAGTCATCGGAAATTGGACTCATCGGATGGATCATCTGAGATATAGGTGTGACAAAAATTTGAAAGTGATATGCTTCAAAAAAAATATTATAAATGCCCAAAAATATTCTTTCGAATGAAAATAAACATTAGCCATTAAATTTAAAGTTGATGTGCATTTTTTTAAGTAGAAAACTTCGAAATGCATCACCCTTTATGCGGTTTTTTCTTTCAAAGTTTTAATATTTATTTGAGAAAAGCTTATACGATAGGCGATAGGAATTTTCAAAAGTATTTCCCGCTAAAACCTATACAATCTTGCCATCTTCCCGGTAATTTGTAGATTCCATTCCAAATGAACAGTACCAACTTGGCTTCTAAGAACGAATCAAGCCAATTTTTGATACCAATTATCGATGTTTTGATCTGTGCCGTATTCCAATGACGTCGTACTACAACAACTGGTTGTCAGAAGAAGCACGCTCTAACCTATAAGACGGGTGAGCAAAACTTCCTAGCCGCTGGTTTGCAAATAGTTCTCAATGGCTAATTTCGGCCATTCTTCTGCAATCGCCCGCACCAATTTGATGAGTTGTTGTCGGTAGGAGTATCCATTAATGGTTTTATGCAGTTTATTAGCAAGCCCCTACTTATCTCAAAAAACACCGCGAGTTACCTTGACGTCATGGTTATTGGTTTGACTGGTTTTCCAGATTTCAAATATGATTTTTTGCCTTTAGGGTTGTCGTAATGGATTCAATTGCTCTCACCTGTTACAATTCGATGCTAAAACTACTTCTTTTTGCAGAATTGAAGCAGCATTTCTGACATGTAAAAACGTCTTTCAACGTTTATTGGTATCTTATTGCACCTGATGTTCTTTCTTTTGTATGTATCCGGTTGTTTGCAAATATTTTGATATGACTGCCTGTAATACTCTTAGAGATTTTGGTAGTTCTTCTGTGTTTGACAACAATTTTCATAGGCTATTGCTTCGAGATTCTCGTCATCAAACTTTGCGTCATGGGCAGTTTTCGTGTTCCTCTACCGAAATACCCTAATAAAGTATTGATGAAAAACTCCGCACAAAAACTCTTTTTCAGACACAAAGTTGAGTGAAATTCTTTTTTTACGTTTCAAATGAATGATATATATGTGAAAAGAAATGTGGCTCTTAAACGACAGTTCGGAATATCGGAACAATGTAATAATAAGTGCCAAAAAAATAAGGTAACATTTGAATTTAAACTGCGGGTGTCGGAGGATTTGGAGAATTATTTTTTTTAGGTTGGTAGTACTGTCAGTCACATTTATGTCAAATTTCATGTCAAAATATTCATTATTGTTTGAGATACGTGTCGTTTTGTGAGCTGCTAAAAGTGAGTTTTTCGTTTTTTGCGATGCCGAAATTTGTTGAGCATAGAATTTGCATTAAATTTTGTTTACGGAATCAATTTTCTGCTGCGGATACGTTGAGGATGGTGCAGAAAGCCTTTGATGATGAGGCTATGTCTAAAAAAAATGTTTACAAGTGGTATAGTGAGTTCCAAGCTGGCCATGAACGCGTCGAAGACGAAGAGCGTCCAGGGCGACCATCAACCTCAACCGACGAAGCTCACGTTCAACAAATCAAAGATTTGGTGTTGAAAAACCGTCGATTACAAATGCTTGCCTTGCTGATGAAGTTGGCATATCGAAAGGCTCAGCCAATACCATTTTGAAGGATGTTTTGGGCCTCAAGGGCGTCAAATCTCGACTGGTACCGAAAACATTGAATTTTTTGGAAAAACGGCGTCGCGTTGAAGTGTGTGAAACGATGCTTTCCGACTACCAGGGTGTCACGAAACAACCGATCAATCGAGCGAATATCGTGTCAAAAGAGAGGCGAGACCAAAAAAATCGCGCCAAAGTCGCTCAAAAATCAAGGTCATGTTGACTGTTTTCTTCGATTATCGTGGTGTTGTGCATTATAAGTTCTTTCCAACTGATCAAACAGTCAACAAGGAATATTATTTAAACGTTATGTGTCGTTTGCGTAACGCTATCAGCCTAAAAAGGCCGGAATTGTGGAAAGACAATTTTTGGTTTTTACACCACGATAATGCACCATCCCATACTGCCCTCGTAATTCGTGATCATTTCGCCAAAAACTCAACCCATATCGTTTCGCAACCACCGCTTTCACCTGATCTGGCGCCGTGCGGCTTCTGGCTGTTCACCAAGCTCAAAAGACCGCTCCGGGGACACCGTTTTTATACGATAGAGGAGATTCAAGCCGCAGCAAAGACGGAACTGAAGGCCATCCTGGAAAGTGACTACAACCAGTGTTTCGAAGATTGGAAAATCCGTTGGCATAAGTGCATTGCATCGGGAGGGGATTACTTTGAAGGGGATGAAATTGATTTGGAAGAATAAATAAAGAATTTTCAAAATAAATACAATGTCACCTTATTTTTTGGGCACAGTAGTATCATCTCTTGGCGAACCACACGAATAAGGTTATTGCAGGTATATCACCGATTTCATATACAGTTGGCATTAAACGTAAGTATTCATGAACAAAGACCAAATTCTACAACTTATTTATCATCCCCGTCCTGCTATATGGTGCAGAGGCATGGACGATGACACCATTTATGGTCCTTTGCGCATTGGACACGGCGAATACCACAATGGATGGAAAGATGAATTGTATGAGATACACGACGCCATTGACATAGTTCAGCGAATTAAGAGACAGCGGCTACGATGGCTGGGAATGAAAACACTTTGGCTCTGAGAGTGTTCGACGCTGTACTCACCAGGGGAAGCAGAGAAAGAGAAAGATCTCCACTCCGTTGGAAAGACCAGATGGAGAATTACCAGACTGCACTTGCAATCTCAAAATTGGCGCCAAACAATGAAAAGGAAGAACGACTGGTGCGGTCTAGGCGGTGTGTACGCCAACAAAGAAATAAGAAGATTATTCAATAAAATATTTCCAGATATTTTTTATAATGCTAACTCACAAACTGATCGAAATTCGCCATTAAGTCAACCAAAACGGCGAAGATTATTATATTAAGTATATGGAGACATAGGTCTGATCGGATGCCATCCACACTTCATCCGTCTGACGCTAAGATGTGTTATGGTCAAAGAAATATGTTCACTTAATTATATTAAAATGCTTAATATTTTTTCCGATATAGATAGTACGAAGTCAACCCGTAAGATTCAATATCACTATATTACTGGGGCTAGGGGATTTTGTTTGGTATTTTTAATAAGATCACTCAGATATCAGCCAATATGTTCTAGTTGAGAATAATGGAAAACATTTTCGGCATCAAATCAATATGATCGATATTTGTATCTATTTTATATATTTTAGTCAAACAGCAGTTGGAACATTCTTACATTAAGTACATATGTACATATATAGGGTCTGGAGGAAGTATCGATTGTATTTGCTTTTAACAGCCGCTCACATTATTGTCAGAAAAGATAAATACTTAATTTCATTCAGATATCGCACAAATTTAATGATACTTCCGGTATAAAGCCAACCAAAGACTATGGGGCCTTCATATTCCGTATCTGGGGTTCGCAACAGCTGCGAATCGACCTTAACCAGCTTTTGAGTGCAATTGATTAATTACTTATAGGTGGTACTGTTTGTATATGACTTATCTGTTGTAAGGTAAGGGATATAATGGAATTTAAGCTTATTTCTTATGCAAAGTAAGTGTGCGTGCTTAGGAGTCCTATATCAGCTATTACTCTATTTGGATCTTGTTTATAAAACTTACGTTTGACGACTAATTTATGGCTGAATCCTAAGATTTTGAGCTTTTTCGATTTAAAGCAAAACTAATCAACTCATCAAATTTATTATTATTATATATAGTATATCTATCTCGAAATATGGAAACGAGTGGACCACAAATAATCAATTTACAAGTGCCATTTAATTTTGGCAATCGCATTAGTTGTCCTAAGCAATCATTTTAATATAATATTTCGCCTCGAAGTGCTCAAACGTATTGAACTTAACTGTGTCTACACAGTGCAAAGAAGATGCCAAAATACAAATAACTGCGCAAACCGAATTTAATGGAGGCGAATTTTCACTCAGCGCCTCCACAGCGCGTAGCAGCGCCTTGAAGCGCATTGTTCTGCCCGCTCGGCGGTCAGCTGTTGGTTACTGTTGTGGTGGGATGGTTACGTTAAGTTTGAAACTGCCATGTCATAATATAGTTGAATTTATTGTTGTAATTTTTTATACTACTACGAAAAAGGTAATATTTGTTTGGGGGAAACTTGACAGTTTTCCATTGTTCAGTTTGTTTGCCGCAATTAAATGTTTCAACCATTGCTTGCCTCATCAGACTATAGAAATTTTATGGTAGAATCATTGTCAACTTTGTTTTGGAAATCAACCGCACGTTATGGGTATTAACAATTTGTTTATATTTGGAAAACAAGTATAACGAAATTTTGAAAAAAAAACAAACACACACCTTAACTTCAGCTGCAGCGAAGCTATGAAACCCTTCACATACCATTTTTATAACAAAACACATAAGGAAAGGCTAAGTTTGGGTGTATCCAAACATTTCATACTAGTGCAACTTGCCAAGACCAATGTCCGGGAAATTCCATCAGGCGCTGGGGAAAATTTATATTAAATACCAACGGAAGTGTTGTGGGTTGATTATGAGTGATCCAGAAGTCTAATATTAAGCCGCATAAGCTCCTCGACCAGTTTTGAGGCCTCAAGCAGCCAGTATTACTGCTCTGCTGTGAATGTAAAAGCTCACCTCTCCGAAGGTAGCTGTAGTTTTTTTTTGCTATCTCTATGATTCCTCTTACTGCATTGACGGAGGGCTGCTTACAAGAGCCAGGAAACTATAGTAATACTAAACTTGGTCGAGGAGTTCACCAGTCTCGAGCCTACAGTCTTGGACATCGTTGGAGGCAGAGGCAGTATTACCATTATGAAAATCTAATCTGCTTTAAAGCCGCTGGAATGGTCCCTAGAAGTCTGACCCATAAGGAGAGTCCCCAATAACAGATTTCACCACTAACCTTCGCTATAAACTTATATTCATCCGCGAAACACGCAACTTCGCTCCTACTCTAGCTACTTAGTCAATTGAAAAGTCCCCGGTCTACCATAGTAGAATACATTTTTTTTTACTTAATTCGTCCTATTTTTATTCAACATAGTTCCCCTTAAAGCTGAAAATTTGCTACAAAATAGGCCTCAGTTTCGGTTATTAACTCTTCATCCTGCGGAAATCTCTTCCCAGCGAACATTCTTCTGAGATCTTAGATCAGAAAATATTCGCTGCGAAAGCCAATTCATGGATTTATTCCATCGTTGACACTTCAAGGTAGCCAATGAAAATCATTACAAATACCGACACCATTACCGTGTTAGCCGTCTGTTGCGTTATTCCACTTTTTGGAGGGAGTCCATCGAGTGCTATCTTTTGACTGACGATTGGACTTTGCAGTGAAATGAAGGAGCCATGTTTCATGAATTGTCACCTATCGTTACGAAAACTGTGGCTTATTGGGATCTTGAATCTCCAAACACTGCTCCGAATTATCAACTCGTCGTTTTGGCCAAAAGTGAGCTCGCGCTGGACCCATTTCTTACAGCGCTATCTCATATCCTAATTTTCGTGAGTGATGTGAAGTACATATTCTGTTCCTTTTCATTGAGGGCGTTATTCCAAACCCAGCGGACAGCCTTGGGGAGGAATGATACTTGGTTTATGATCGAAAGTCGTGAGCTGCTTGAGCCATATGTAAAAGAATCGTTTTTATCCACTTCCAAGTGAATGGCGCTCAGAGAACTTTCCTCACTTGCGTGAACTTCTAAACATGACTCCATTCTCCTCGAATAGCAATGGATTGTCGGCCGAGCTATTCAAATACGGCGGCGAAGAACTATTAAGGTGCGTGCAGCTTCTTTGTTGAATATGGTCGCCCGACGATTGGAATTTAAGTGTGTTCTGCCCGATCCACAAAAAGGGAGACTCACAATCTGCGCCAACTACCAATCCTCCTCAACATCGCGCATAAGGTTCTATCGAGCGTACTGTGTGAAATAGTTGCTTTTGATAGCGCGGGAATGAGCTGCCTTTATGCCGAGTGGTCTGAACTTGGTATCCCCGCAAAACTAATACGGCTGTGTTAACAGTCATTGCGGTATTAAGCACCATGAGGATCGGAAAGAACCTCTCCGAGCCGTTCGATACCAAACGAGGTTTCAGAAAAGGAGTCTCGCTATCCTGCGATTACTTCAATCTACTCCATCTATGTGTCAGGAAGAGAACTTTTGAATTGACCTGTTATACGAAGAGAGCCAATCAGCAGGTAAATGTTAGATGGTAAATGCGGATATATTTCGACCGAAGCGTTAACTTTAGGATAAACTTATGTATATAATATAAATAAATATATATATATATATATATATATATGTGAAGATATAGCATTAAACTCCACATTCGATTAAATTACTTGGGTTTAAATGCACTTAATGCACCAGAAGCTAAACCATAAAATTCTCCACATGTCCGACATAATACAGTCAGCCATTTCACTTTCAATATACCGTTTGTGGCACATAATCCTGTCACCAGATGCACTTTAATGCAGTCTAGTGTATACATATATGTATGGTATAATATATACAGATGCATAATGCAAGAGCGTTGCCAAGCGACCTCCACACCGTAGCAATTTGTGTCGCAGCTGATGCCGAACGCTTTAATCCCGTTTATGCCTTAACACTGTCACATTAGCCGCGTAATTTCTTTCTGAATTTCTACGTTTCTCATTCTGTGGCAAACTAATGCAACATCTTGCATTTCGGGCTGTCACCAGCAATGCAGTCTCTTCATTCAATGTGACATTTAGCGAGAGAAAGCACGAAAAAATAAAGCGAACATAACAACAAATACACAAGCTTAGCGCATAGCGTTGCAGAACAGCGTGGAGCAAAACCATAAGAAAATGCAAACATTTGGCTTAGAATTTATAGCATTAGACGAAGCCAACGACCAAAAGCATTAGCATTAATGCCAGCAACAAAAGCAACATCAACCAACAATATTAGCGTGGAATATAGCGGCAACAACTACAACAATGGTGTCTACAGGCAACAGCAGGAGTTTGCCACGTCGCTAACAGCAATATGCTTTCGCTGCGGGAGTGAAAAATATTCCATTTTATTTATTGTTAGAGCGTGATTAGCAAGCGCAACAATTTCAATAGCCTACTTTTAGGCGCGCAACACTGCTGTAGAGTACGGCAAGCAGCTGGGAAGCAAATATGCTTTTGTTAAATTAGTGCGACAAGTTTAAGAGGGTGCATCATGTGGTGGTGCGAACTTTTTGTTTTTGGATGTTTTTTCTTGACGAAAAGGAGAGACAAGCTGAAAATATTATTTAGTATAGTAAATGACAATAGGACGATGTGTATTTAATACAATGATAGCAAATTCTTTAAAACTAACACAAAGTGTAGTTATTTATTTGTAAGCTGGAAAAAATAAATAAAATAAAAGAGGTTGCCACATGCATGCATTTCAATAATTTGTTAAGATAACATCAACATTACAATGGAGAACTCTATAAATAAGATTTTGTTGAATACAAGCAAGATTAAGCTTTATAAGGAAACTGCAAGGTTGCCACCTCGTAGAAATTTTTTTAGTTAAATATTAGCTTTAATTTTTTAAGTCTGAATAGGTAAAATTAGACACAGAGTTGCCACCTTATAATTTTATTTTATTTTTTGAAACTATTATTGAACGCCGTCTCTGAAAGATAAAACTATATTATTAAAATCTTATAGAATATGTAGATATAAACGAAAACATAGACTTGCCACCTAATTTTTTTTTTCTTAATAAAATTTTAGCCGGCAAATCAAAGCGTAAAAATTTTTTCCAAAATTTTATTAAATAAAATTGGAAACAGAGTTGCCACCTTATCAAAAATATTTTTAAGAAGATATCTTAAGCTTTTCAGTTTGAGTGGAAGAATATGCACATACAAGCGCAAACACAGAGTGGCCATCTAAGTTTTTTGTTTTGTAAATAAAATTTTAGCCGGAAAATCAAAGTGTAAAAATTTTTTTCAAAATTATTAATTAAAAAAAAATTTGAAACAGCGTTGCCACCTTATCAATAATATTTTTAAGAAGATATAGAAATTGAATGTTAATGTCTTTAGCTTTTCAGTTTGAGTGGAAGAATATGCACATACAAGCCAAACACAGAGTTGCCATCTAAGTTTTTTGTTTTTTAAATTAAATTTTAGCCGGAAGGAGCAAATGTAATCTACAAAGCGAGAAAATTTTTCTCAAAGCTTTATTGGATAAAATCGGAAACAGAGTTGCCAAGTTGTCAAAAATATTTTTAAGAAGATATAAAAATTTAATCTATGTATGTAAATATGTCCTTAACATTTCAACTTGAAATGATCAAAACGGAACACATAAAAATTTAATAAAAAATAAATCTTTAATTTTTCAGCTTGAAATGATTAATAAATCTAAAAAGGTTGCCACATTTGTATTTGTATTTCACGAAGAAGTTATCCGCACCATTATTACAATAAAAGGTTATTTGATTCAAATTTTATATAATATAAGCGTACTCAGGCTTAATATGAAAATTGCAGGGTCACCACCTAACTTTTTTTATTTTTTTTTATAATTAAATAGTAGTGAAAAATTTAAACTTAATGCACTCCAATGCTCCAATTTCTAAAAAATTTTATTTAGTAAATTCAGAAACAGATGGCAACTCCAAAAAATAGGTCATAAATAATTAATAATGATTAGTTGAATGAACACCGACTTTACAATAGAAAATTATATATAAAAGATTTATAAAAAAAGTAAAGGGTTACCACCTTACT
Source organism: Bactrocera tryoni (assembly GCF_016617805.1). NCBI lineage: Eukaryota > Metazoa > Arthropoda > Insecta > Diptera > Tephritidae > Bactrocera > Bactrocera tryoni. Next base: position 66,455,795 of record NC_052500.1, on the reverse strand, counting down.
TGTTGTTTTATAACTGAATATTTGTCGAAGATTTAAACTTAGTGCATCCACAAAGCTTTACTTTCTTAAATTTTGATATAGTGAAATCATAAACAGGTGGCAACTCCAAAAAAATAGGCAATAAATAACTAATAATGAATAGTTGATAGAACAATAGAAAACTTTACTTAAAAAGCTTTATAAGAAAATACAGGGTTGCCACCTAGTTTACATTTATTTTTTAAATAAATATGGATGGAAAATTGTAAAAGTGCTTATACAACAATTTATATTATTCGTAAGTTTGATTATAAGTAAAATAAAAAACAGAATTGCCATGTTATCAAAAACATTTTCAAAAATTATAGAATTTATGAATGAGCGCGACATTACAATAAAAAACATATACATATCAATCAATAAATAAATAAATGCAGAGTTGGCACATAACTTAATTTTTTTCATATTTGAATATTGGTCGAAGATTGAAACTTATTGCCACCTTCATTTTTTTTAATTTTGATTGACTAAAATCAAAACCAGGATTGCCACCTTATAAAAAAGGTATAATATTTTCAGAAAATTATGAATAAAGAAATAAAAACGGCCATTAAGATAATAAAACTATATGTTTCAAGCCTTTTAAAAAAAGTGTTTATAAAGCTTTAATGTTTTTTCAATGCATGACTCTAAATAAAATTAAGAACATGGTTGCCATCTTGGCAAAAAAAATTCCAATATACTTGTATATTTCATACAAACAAATTATTTTATGGTGTTGCCATCTAAATTTTATTACGAAATCTAAATTTTAAATATTAAACGGCATTGGTTAATAAACGAAAAGCAAACTTTTAATTGGGACACTTAATTTCAACAACTGGACAATTTGAAGCTCTTAATCGCCCAAAAGTGCCAGGGACCACACGTTAGAAACTCGACAGAAGCCCCAGGAGTTTCCTTGGTAGGATCTTATGCTTCCACCTTACAGTTCGGACTTGGTACTAAGAGATTACTAGCTGTTCCTGTCTGTGGCCAATAATTTAGTTGTTGAAAAAATCACCTCAAAAGAAGCTGGTGAAAGCCGACTGTTTCACGAAGATTTCTTTGAGAGAATAATATCTCAATAATAGTATTATCAAGACAAGACAAGAAGGTTAATCATCTTTTCTCAAATTACTTAAAAACTATTTCCTATTCAACTTAATTCTTCTTTAATATATTTCATTACTTCCAAATTTTTCCATATTTCCAAATATTCTTCCGCACAGTAAAAAAAATCCTAATCTTCCAAAACATTCCTCTTAAATGCCCTCAATATTCAATTTTCCATCCACAATCAATTATTGTAATGTGTCCAGTAATATCTCTAGCTTTTTCCCAGAAATATTTGCACGTACTACATTCAAGCTGAACTTTGTCAAGAGCAATAAACATTGCAGACAATAAATAACCATCATAAATGATTGCTATTTTCGAATTTTCAAAATGCTCTGCAATTGCAATTTACAGTTGTGCAATGCAACTATTACCTAAGGACACACAAATTTTGTTGTGGACTCCTGTAAACAAGCTGTATTTTCCGTTTCAATATTCTATGTGCAGGCAAATATTTTTGTCAAGTGATAACTTGTTATTGCCTTTTGATTGATTGGTCAATTTAATTATTGCATTCGGTGAGAATTGTGTTGAATTATGTTGTGCATGCTGGTAACATTTGTGAGTGACCAACGAGCTACTTACTTGGAATGCTAAATAAATGAATTTTGTTGGATATATGTACATATGTATATGTTCAAATAATGGAAAACAGGTGTGTGATCGATTTCGTTGTTATAAGATCCAGACCAGAGAGCACAGCAATATTTGAGAGAGGTCTAGAGTCAATCATAAAGTAGATAATATTATAGAAAAATCAGCTCGAAACACCAATGCATCGCAAACGTATTAGTTTTAGGCCAGTTTTACGGTTCGTCCGAGTTTCATATTTAATTTTGGCCATAACATATCCTAAAGCTTGTGATCAGAAGAAAGCACAGAATTCCTCTATTTAGGTTCCCTTTGATAAATGGACCTCTCTCTCTCTCTTAAGGACCACATCAAGTACAGCTTGGGCAGCAAAATGCTGTGGAAACACAATGTGGAAGAAAGAGTGAGAAAGGCTAGGAATGCTTTATAAGCGTGGTATCGAGGTTAATGAAAGAGTTGACGAAAACGTGGTAAACATTAAGAAACCCATCCATTGTATGTACAACGACCTCGACAAAAGCATGGTAAAAAAAGATCAAAATCCAATGGATCGAGCTACCTGGGTGCAAAACTGCAAAAGTCATGTGTAAAACGATAGTTCGAACGTATACAAAATTCCATATTGGCACTCGATAAAAGATACTGTAGGAATATTATCGGAATACTAACTGGTCACTGTCTGCTGACGACAACCGCCTGCAGAATGGAGCTGACAGATCGAAAACATATGTAGAGTAAGTCACCAGGGAACAATGGAACATCTCTTGAATACTTGTCCCGCATTGCTAAGACTGCGCTGAAAGCATCTGGGATCCGCAAGGTATGATACACTGGAAGAGGTATCGATAGTGTGGCAACAAAGTCCGGTTAAATTTAATGGTTTCCAGTTATTTAAAACATATTAATACAATTAAATCACTTAAGAAAATTTAAAATTTGCGCAAATAAAGAAAACATTTTTTTCAGAGATATTTGGAAATAAAATAATATTATATACTTATATTATATATTTTTTTGAAAATGGTTGCAACTAACTTTAATAAAGCTCAGTGTTGAATATATATTTTTGGGCAGGGTTGCCACCCAATTTTTATTCCATTACATTTAAAAAAACATTTTGATGATGAGTACATCATAAGATGAAGTTTAAGAATGGTTTTCGTCAAAATTATTTTTTAAAAGTGTTGCCACATTTTTAAAATGTTTATTGGCAACTCATGATTTGTATTGGAAAAAGTAATTTAAGTTTATCACTACGAATATCACTAAGAAATAATACATATTTTTTCGCGGAGTTGCCACCTATTTTTTATTCTATTAAATTGTACATACATATATTTCAATAATGAGTGCATCATAATAGAGATATTTAACACTGATTTTCGTAAAAATATTTTTGAGCGGTGTTGCCACCTTTTTCAAAAACTTTATTTGTATTGCATGAATTGTGTTATAGAAATTAGTTTAGGTCTATCACTACAAATATCACAAAGAAATAATATAATATTATATTTATAAATAATTTTAATATTTTATAATAGAGAGGTCAAGGTAAAAAAAAGACTTTTTTTGTGAATTTATTTCTCAAATCTGGATTGAGTAATTTTATTCGGACCTTTTGTACATTATAGAGCACACTTTTGACAATCTAGGGTAATTTTTTCATGTAGAAATATTGAAGCATAAGCCGGTAACAGAGCTTCTCCCATAACGACTTGAGAAAAAAAGACTTTGCGGTGTTCACCATAACTCGGCTAAAAATTATCCGAAAATAAAAAATAAAGAAAAATTAGTTAAACTATAATCAAATCTTCCCCCCAACGTTCTCTGATAATTTTTTTTTGCATTCAAAAATTTTTGGCGGCCATCTAAAGTGTAAACTGTTATTTTCCACTAAAAATTCCGCCATTTTGTGGGTGGAAAACACCCTTAATGAAAAACGAATGGTTTCGTCAAAATTATTTTTGAGAAATGTTGCAGTCTTTTTAAAAACTTCGCTTAATTTGAATTATACTAATTAGCATAGGTCTATCACTTCAATTGATATAAGGAAATAATATATATTTTTGCGCAGAGTTGCCACGTATTTTTTATTAAATTAAATTTATAAAATATGAAAAATATTTTAATGATGAGTACATTATAATAAAGAGGTTTCAGAATGGTCTTCTTCAAAATTAATTTTGAAAAGTGTTGCCACCTTTTCAAAAACTTTATTTGTATTGCATAAATTGTATTAGAGACTTCAATCGTCATAAGGAAATAATATATATTTTTGCGCAGAGTTGCCACCTATTTTTTATTCAATTAAATTTATAAAATATAAAAAATATTTTACTGAGTGCACCATAATAAAGAGGTTTCAGAATGGTTTTCATCAAAATTAATTTTGGAAAAGTGTTGCCGCCTTTTTAAAAACTTTAATGGTATCGCTTGATTTGTATTATAGACTGTAGTTTAGGCCTATCACTTCAATCATCGCAATAAAATAGTATCGATATAGTTTTTACTCTCCTTCAAAAAATATTAACGCATTTTCCTTGAAAAGTTTAAGTTTTTCATACAAAAATGTTTAATATTGCTTTAAAGACCGTCAAAAGATAAACTGCATTTCGCAAAATGTAAACAAAATTTTTGAGTTTTTCAAGTACAAACAGCTGTTTACACGCCCCGGCAGCATGTCGCACAACATGACGCACAAAGTTTGCGCTTTCGCAAGATTTTTGTGGAAAATATAGGCGTTTAATGCAAAGTGCATATGCTCGTCTATGTGTTAGCGTAGGCGGCGAGCATGCAAGAAGATAGTTGACATTTTTAACTTGAGTTCGTAAGTTTTTTAACTTTAAACTCTCTTATTTTTGTTACTCTCGAACACATACTTTATAAGTGTGACACGTGATGTTTGTCCCCAGCACGTGACACATGTAACTAGCTGTAGAAAAGGGGCAAAGAAAAATGAAATAAACCCTAAATACTAGTTTACTCGCACAACTTGCATGCTGCTGCTTTGGCTTTGGCTTTACGTTCGAAAATGACAAACTGAAATTACGCTTGTTTGCACAGTGTTGCCTTGCAGTACAAAAAGGATTGCCAACAAGCGTATTTGCCGTTCAGCTGCTCGTTTTTCATCATCACTCATCTATTTGCGCAACCATATTGGCTTCGTCATTTGCTTTACAGTTTCGTTTTCGTTTTTTTGTTTTTGTTTTTGTTTTTTGCTATTTGGTTCCACCCATTTCACCTTAACACGTTCGCACTCTTCTATCAGCTCTACTGCCAACACAATTTCACAGATTTCAGCTTTCAAAACCTCGTTGCGCTCCGCCCCCACTGAGCCACAGTGCTATTCATTTTTCTTCATTTTGTGTCTTTCAATGTCGGCATTTTGCTTCCAATTCTCTAATCCTTATCATCTCGAACGGTGTGCTGAGTGTGAACTTGAGGACCTACCGAGCGGCAAAGTGGCATGAGCACGTCTCAAATAGCTTCAAGCAGCAGCAACATCGAGCATTCTTAGCTGTTTGTATATATGTATATTGACTATATTTTGACATATGTGCCTCTGTATATTTGTGTGGGAATACACACCTACATCCAAGCTGTGTAGTTGTTGTATTTGTATGTTAGCTGCTCCTCCATGGTGTTGTCGATTGTGGGCTTACATAACTAACGCCAGCGTATAATCCAAGTCCTTTGCAGCTTTTTCTTGATATTTTGGTCACCGAAGAGTTAAATAATGTGCGGTGAAAATTGATCTGCGACAGATTTTTTCTGTGGGTCAGTTGAAGTGGAAAAATGCTTACATATCTTCGTGTGTTTGGTGAGATTGCAATCGTATCGCCCTTCGGTTTTGCAAAAAAAAAAACAAGAAAAACATATTAACTCCGGCTGACCCTAGCTATAACCGCCTTCACAGTTGCATTTCATATAGTATAAAGGGTTTTGATCATTCAGTTCATATGGCAGCTATGTATATATCCAGAGATTGTAGCGCTGCTTTGGGCAATAATCCATGACAAATTTTCTAAAGATATATTCTTAAATAAAAAAGCTTCACATTATACTTGAGTTTAATCAGTCAGTTTATATGGCAGCTATATGCTATAGTTATCCGATCGACGCAATTTGTTTGGAGATTTTAGCATTGTCTTGTGTAATAATCTGTACCGAATTTCGTGAAGATATCTCGCCAAATAAAAAAGTTTTCCTTACAAGAGCTTTAGTTAAATTTGTAAGTTTGTATGACAGCTATATGCTATAGTGGTCCGATCTGAACAATATATTCGGAAATTGTAGCATTGCCTTGAACAAGAATACGTGCCAAATTTTATGAAGATATCTTGTCAAATAAAAAAGTTTTCCTCACTTGAACTTAATTTTGATCAATCAGTTTGTATGACAGCTATATGCTATATTGGTCCGATATCGGCGGTTTCGACAAAGGAGTAGTGTCTTGGGGCGAAAAAGCCATGTGCAAAATTAAAGATCGCTATTTCAAAAACTGAGAGACCATTTCGCATATATACAGAGAGACGGACCGACACGCAGACGGATATGGCTAAATGGACTGAGCTCGTCAGGCTGATCATTTATATATGTATGTATGTACAATTCTTTATACGATCTCGAACATTTCATTCTGGCAGTTCCAAGCTTCGTGACAAACTTTATTTATGTATTTTGAATTTAAAAAGAATCCGTTGTTCTTTTCGCAGAGATCACATAAGTCACATAGCCTCTATATAACATTAGTAAAATCTGAGAAAATATCTTAATAATACCAACACAAAGTTTACAAAGCCTGAACAACTTTAGTTACGGTAGTGGGAGAAACTGTACTTAATCTTCTTATAACTCTGCGGAGATGCCGAAAATGCGCTGGATTCGGTGGTCACCAAATAATTCCAATCATCTGCCTTCAATTGCTATTATTTGAGGGTAAGTAGCTGAAACGGGATGATCCCTCTGAATGCATGATTCATGTTGAACAAAACAGCGATGTAGGAATTGTGGGAAAGACACTATGTTACTAAATATCATCCAGCATAAAAAGCGACTAAAGATTTCTTCCGTCAACTCTTTAAGGACACTTATATAAGTACATATATAGGATTGAAATAGGAGGACAACATTCAAAAAGATAAAACTGTTTCAAAGAATGTCCCCACAGAGTGGAACAGACCGATGGAAGACATTTACCAATGGTTTTAGGCCAGACTAAATTCCAGAGAGTATGGAGACGAGAACTAGTGTTTGTGTTCAACGATTTTTTTTAGCTTCAGAATAGAACTTGCTTACTGTGTCAAACTTGAAATATAACGCGGCATCTCTGCTACGAAACAGAAATATTCTGAAGCTCTCTCCTTCTTCAACTGCATCCTTGAAAACTTGTATCACTGCTACGCAGAGCCTATTCCTAATGGTTTTTCTTTCGATATTTCTGGAAAAGAGGCGAAGTGAGCTATTTCACGGATGGGTCGAAGCTCGCAGGAAAGATTAGAGAAAGAGTTTGCTGCAAAGAGCTCTCCATCAAGATTGACTTTAAGCTACTGGATCACTTTAATATTTTTAAAGCAGAAGTGGTTACCAATAAGTGTTGCTCTGAAGAGCATGCGAGAGTTGCTATCAGACTCAGAGAATCTACGTTCCTAAAAGAATGTGTGTATGAACACTCGGAAATCTTCACACACTTTGACTTCATACCGGATCACTTGCATCATGGAGTCGCCAAATCGAACTATGGTGGCTCCTTTTCTGTCCATATACCGGCGAGGGAGTTGTGGGTTCCCACCCGTTGAAATCCGTTGAAAAAGAAAGATAGTGAGCTTCTTTATGGACTAAAGTTTGGGAGGAAGGTTGGTGGAGAGATTTACTGTCTCTATCAACTCCAGCTTCAGACTTTGTGGCCATTGCAGTGTTTTCAAAGCCGAGGTTGCAGTCATTAAGGTAGCAGTAGATTCTCCATTAGAGAAGTGACCATTCACACAGATAGCAGAGCGGTGATACTAGCTTTTTACTCTTTATTAGTGCATTCAGGGTTGATGAAAGGGTACCTAACCACTAGCATCGAATGTCTTTGTGATAAGACCGGTACGGGTGCCAGGTCACAGCGAAATCGCAGGAAATTGAATAAGCCCCAGAACCTTTATTGGCAGAATAGGAGCGGGTGGTGCTTCCGTATCCTTTTATGTTCTCCCACTAGATATCTGTGCTTCGCAGGAGCTGGCCAGCGCTGATCCACCATCGGTACATGCGCAATCGCGAAAGCCTTTTGGCCCAAGATCGATCGCAAGAGAACTAGTGATCTTTTTGCCTTCAGTAAGGCTAGCCTCTCCCTAATTATGGGACTTTTAAAAGGCCATTGCCGTATTGGCGTCAATTCTATAAGACTTCATCTGCAGCAGCTGTATAAAATAATATAAGGTTGAAATAACTCAATGCTTCCTTCTTGACTGTCCCGCGTTTTGGAGGTCAATACGTAAACATCATACCTTCAGACATCCCACTGAACTGGCGGGAATGGAAATTGAGCGCCTGTGCAAATTTGTATTGGCTACTAAGCGTTTTGCTAGTTCATAAGTTCGAACACAGGAGTTCTTATTTTCTATGGTTTCACAAAGGACTACAAAAAGCAGTCCACGTGCGATCTCTCTAGATCAGCCATCTAACCTAACCTTACCTAAGCTCAGATTCGTAATCACCTAGAAAACCCCCCGTAACAAGTTTCATTGACCAAGATTATTAACAAAAATACAAAACGTGGAGTTTTCCATTCAAAATCCAGCATATTTTTTGAAGTTAGAAAAAAACCACGATGCGATGGGGCAAAACAGACTCCGAGTTCGAGTTCAGCGATCGCAAAAACATATAGTATAACCGGTCTGGTAAAAAGAAGCGTTCAATGATTTTTTTGTTTGGAAGAAATATATTATGTGGTCAAATATCCCCTTTCGCCTTTTTGTCTTTTGAATTTCACGGCTATGTATGAAGCGCTACAGAGCTCGTATCTGCCAATACTTGACATAACCTACCTAGACATGTAAGCATGGAGTTCAATAATAATAACGGTGTTTTGGGGGATGGTACTCTATCACTTCGAACTGCGGAGGAATGGTTTCGACGATTCAAAGTGGGTGAAAACGACACCATAGATAAGCCAGCCGGCGGAAGACCTGTGACGACGAATCACCAATCAAATCATGGAAAACATCGAGTTAGACCGTGACATCGCCCAGAAGATGGGATGGGATTTTAAACCATCTGCAGAAGACTGGATACACAAAAAAGCTTGATGTTTGGGTGCCGCATGATTTGACGCAAAAAAAACCTTTTGGAACCGAGTCAACGCCTGCGATATGCTGCGGAAACGGAACGAACTCGACTTATTTTTAAGGCGGATGGTGACTGGCGACGAAAAATGGATCATATACGACAATATCAAGCGAAAACGGTCGTGGTAGAAGGCCGGTGAATCGTCCCAAATGGCGGCCAAACCGGAATTGACGGCCAGGAAGGTTTTACTGTGTGTTTGATTGGATTGGAAGGGAATCATCCACTATGAGCTGCTCCCATATGGCCAGACACTTAATTCTACCATTTACTGTGAACAATTGGACCGCTTGAACAGGAAGGATGTAGTGTTCCACCAAGCCAACGCCAGACCACACACTTCATTGATGACTGGTCAGAAGCTACGGTAGCTCGGATGGGAGGTTTTATCGCATCCACCTTATAGCCTGGACATAGCGCCAAGTGATTACAACCTGTTCTTGTCCATGGCGAACGCCCTTGTTGGTGTAAAGTGGAACACAAAAGAGGCTTGTGAAAAGCGGTAGTCCGAGTGCTTCGGAAATAAAGAGGGGGGCTTTTACGAGGGGGGTATTATGAAGTTGCCGTCTAGATGGAAACAGATTATCGAACGAAAAGGCGCATATTTGAACTAAATCCGATCACTGTAACACTTTTTAGAAAGCATTTAATACGAGAGCTGCTATATACATACATATATTCTGGCCTAGGGCAACACTAAGTGTTGCCAGGTGCAATCTGACATTTCCATTGGAAAGTTTGACATTTTTTAGCATAACATCACTCCGAACATTTTTTCATTTAATCGTGAATTGTTTTATTTACAGGGAATTAAAAAATTCATCTCGGCCAAAAAATGGAATTAACTCGTGAACATTTTCGTGCGAACATTTTTCACAACTTTCGACGTGGATTATCACGACAAGAGTGCATCGATGAACTAAAATCTTTGTATGGCTATGAAGCACCATCCTATAGCACTGTGAAAAACTGGTACAACGAATTCAATCGTGGCCGACGCTCGCTCAAAGACGAATTCCGTGAAGGTCGTCCAAAAACAGCCGTTGTGCCAGAAAACATCGATACCGTACGTGACCTGATAATGCAAGACCGTCATGTAACATACCTTCAGATAGAGACATGCCTATGCATTTCTCCCACCAGCATACATTCGATATTGCATGAACACCTGACCATAAAAAAGGGTTGTTCTCGTTGGATCCCGCACAATTTGACAATCGCTCAAAACAAGGCTCGTGTGGATTGGTGTAAAGAAATGCTGAAAAAATACGATCGCGGTGCTTCAAAAGACGTTTATAAGATCGTCACAGGTGACGAATCATCGATCCATGCGTATGAGCCCGAAACAAAACAGCAATCGACAAAAAAAAAATAAAAAAAACAGAAAAAAAACATTTTCGTTGATAAATATGCCTATTTACATTATTAGGCCAGAAATATATATAGCAACCTACGTAAAGAGCAAAAAAGCGGAAGCGAGATATTTGACAATATAATATATTATTATTTATATAGTTATTTTAATTTTTTTTAACACTTATCAATAACTTTTGAAACTAATTTAATTTATTTTAATTTCTTTTAATTTATTTGGTTAATTCTAATGAATTTTCACGAACTACAATTTCTTTGAGTAATTATATATGTATATTTACCATTCAGTTCTCCTACCTTTTTCACTTAATTTAGCTTGATTTAAGATTAATTTACCTTAATTTAAAATAATTCAATTTTCAATGCAATCAGTTCACCTTTATTTGTAGAATTAAACTTTATTGTTATATTTACATTATTAATACACTTCTGTCTGCTTTGATTCATTTTAGCTAGTTTAATTTCTATTTATGCAGTCTTCATATACTACCGCCATCTGCCAGTGCGTATGAGCAACACGTACATTCGTGATTTGTAACAATGCTTCACTCATTTCGACTGCTAAAATATTCACACACACGCACACGTCTGCGTGTGCATTTGTATTCATGAAGTGCATTTAATACTAATTTTGTGCATCAAAAACTTTTTCGTTGATTTTTATAAACAATGCGCACACAGAATAGTAATGAATGCCAAATGTCTTCATATCAGCCAGAGTGCATTTAGTAAATAGTGGAATTTCATATACTAATTAATTATTTACACAAAGGAGCTGACTTCGAAGTGGGCAAATTTAGTGTTATGAAAAGTGATTACGAGCAAATCAATGACAGACAATGGATCAACTGCAACGCATTGAGAAGAATGAGAAAGCGAGCGCAGCCAACTAGAAACAATGCAGGGTAAGAAAGTCAAGCGAAAACAGAAAAACTACCGCTATATTCATGTGAAAAAATGAAAACAAAGCATATAATAGGCATTGCATAAAAATGGCATAAGCCAGCGCAGTAAGTCAAGTGCAGTCGCCAAGAAGTTGCACGGAGTCATGGCAGCGTAAATTTCACGCGCTCAAAAGTTTCTCGAGATTTTGACTTTTGCCCCAGCGAATTCTTCAACACTGATTGTCAAATATTCACGAGGTATACATATTGCACATATTTATAAGCATAGATTTTTGCATATGCAAACATACACACTTATGAGTAGATATGTGCGCTCAGGTGTATGTGTGCCCTTATGGCAAGCCATCTTAAGCATTATCAAAAGTCATTCAAGTCATAATGCATTACTGCACACAGACTTCCAATAAGTTGTGCAAGCGTAGGCAGACAGTCAGCCAGGTAGTCACAGTCACGTAAGGAAATTTTCAAATTTTCCACACGAGCACATGAATTCGGAGCAGTAAATGTGTGTGCTTGTGCATATGATTTTTGAATTTTTTTTTTATGTGATTCGCTAGACTGATCTCATTAAATTTTCATTTTTTTTGTATTCATCTATAATAAAGGGTGTTTTTTAAAACTTGTGATTTTTGTATTCATTATAAATGGGCTTTTTTAAGACTTGTGGTTTGTGGTTGTGGATAGAAAACACATATAATTTATTGTTATGGCTAAAAAATTGTTTTTTTATAAAGACAAGAGTTCGCCAATATGTTTTAGAAGTGCTTTCGGAAAATTGTTGGCAGCGGCTGTCTGGAATAAATTCATTAAATTTATTGTTTGTTGACTGTATGGCAAGTAGCGCCGTCTCTTTGGTACAAAAGCGTGTCTCCATCAACATTCTTCAGTTCTGATACAAATACCGTCACTAATCCTGGCTTCATAGCGTTCCTCATAGACTTTACGATTATGGCCGGCTTCACTTTAGAATAAATATGGACCAATGATCCTTTTTACCCATAGAGCACACCAAATAGCGACATTTTGAGGAATTAAGAAAATAAATCCAGCAAAGGTATTGTCTCATTGAAAAACACAGATTGGAAAAAAACAGCCGTTGGTATGACGAAATTTTTTTTGCAAAAAAGCCCAGTACTAAAATACTATATCAATATTTTTAACCGTTAAAAACAAACTTTGATATTTCTTTCATTGTGAAAGTGCGAAAAAGTATTCGCTGTATTCATAACAGTCAAGCTACTTATAAAACATAATAATCGTTCTTTGCCAATTAAAAATGGTTTAAGGCAGTCAAAATCCTACATTATCCGGCCGGTTTAGAACACACCTTAAATCTATACTTATATCATATAACGGGGCTTTCAATACGAGAGCTACAAAATTTAAGTTTAAATAAAACAAAAGCGGAATGGAATATCAATAAAATTCTTTATTCCTGTCAAAGCGCGTTCGATGCCATTATGTATGGACTTGGATTTCTTTTGCATGGCCACCACGGGCACGCTTGCAGAAGTCCAGTAGCTGAGCCCAATTTTCGACAGTTTTCAAGCATAAATCGACTGATACTGCTGCAATTTTACGTTCGATATTCGTGCGAAATTCATCAATCGTCGCTGGCTTGACATAGCCCTACAGGAAATATTCTAACGGCGTCAAATCGCACGACCAAGGCGACCAACCATTGGGTCATTTCGTGACCAAACTTGGTTTTCAATAAATCGATTGTGACATTCGCTGTGTGGCTTGTGGCGCCGTCCTGTTGGAACCACATATTGTTCAAGTCCATATCATCCAATTCGGGCCAAACATATTGGCTTGTCATTGAGCAATATCAATTCCCACTCACAGTAACGTGCCGGTCTTGATCATCTCGGAAAAAATACGGCCAATGACGCTGCCTGTCCATTAAGCGCACCAAACCGTAGTTTTTTCGGCATGCAATGGTGACCCATTTTGCCAAAAATTAGCCACGTCGCTGAAGATGATTTTCTATTGAGTATTGGGATAATTTTTAAGTTGTTGCTCAGCTCATTTCACTATCATACGACGATTCTGGTTTTCAAGCGGTTTCAGTCATTACGTCAATTTGATCTTGTAAGGATGTAAGCCAAGATCTTTTCGCAAAATTCGCCACAACAATGGCACAGAGATGCCCAACGTTTGAGAACGACGTTTGAGAGACTGATTTGGGTCTTCCTCAAATGCTAGCGGCAGCAATATTCTCGACACTACGGTCAGTTCTTTGTCTCACTGGTACGGGAACATTATGTACTGTGCCTGTGGATTCCAATTGTTCCACTAGACGCTCTATTGTTGATCTGACAAGTGCCTTATGACGTCCATAAATTGGACGTAGCGCTCTTAAAGTTTAGGCCACTGACTCCGAATTTCGATAGTAAATTTTAATAATTTCGACTCGTTGTTGGATCGTATACTTTTTCATAATGAAATGGCAAACTTCACTCAAAAGAAATTTCAAAAGCGCGCGAGAAAACTGTCTTACCTAGCGGTCTACTTTGTAGCGTCCCTATGAAAAAGTCCCTTATTAGGTTAGGTTAGGCAACCACACCGATTTTTATGTAACCACATGAAACCCCAATAGCAAAGATAAAAATACGATCCATTGTGATGTTCAGATATCGTAAGTACGGATACTGAATTCCCAAATGTAGGATCGAGAAAGATCAAATTTTATTACGATGAGAACTGTCGTGTTGCAGTGGAGAAAAAGCAGATAGCCTTCATCGCAATGCTGCGATCGATCACAACACAAGCGGGTTGGGATAAATACTGAGAGTTGAAACAGAAAGAGGCCGAAATGCGTGAGTATGAAGGACATAAGAACGAATAGATACGGCGACTAACGGAAGATTTCAAGACTGAAGCGTACTCTTGGAGGACCTAAAGTGGTGATCTAGTGACACTTCTCCAGCGTGCTGAATGACTGGGAAGGCATAACATCACGATATGGTGTACCCGATTCCCCAATCGATGACAATTGAGCAGACGTTCCATTGCCCGACCATGAAGAACTCCGAATAGCAATTACCCGCTTGAAGAACAACAAAGCGGCAAGGGCCGATGGATTATCGGTGAAGAAGTGACAAATTGCCTGCATCAGCTTCTTTGCAAGACATGGTCAGATGAAGGCTTGTCCGAGGATCAGTGTAGCCTTAGATCTGGAAAATCTCCAATCGACTAGATTTTCACTACGCACCTCTTCGTAGATTATAAAAAGACCTTCGACAGCACGAAAAAGAACTGCCTTTATGCCGCTATGTCTGAATTTGGTATCCCCGAAAGGTAATACGGTTGTGTGAACTGGCAGGGGGCAACATTAAAAGCTCTGTCAGGATGGGCATGGGAGGCCAGGACAGTACAAATACTTAGAGGATTATAAATTACTATGGAAAATTTTGCTCGGAAGCTATTTTGGAAGGACGCTTCTAATGTAACTGAAGGCATTTGATCAAATAACAAGCCGGGACCCAACTAGGGGAAAACCTTACTCAATTTGTGAATTAATTGGTCCCTTAAAGCAGAAACAATAAGCTCAGTTCAAACTGATGTTTGGAAAAATATAATTTTGACATTAAATTCTTATTAAATATGAAGGCCGCAATAACTGCAGAAATCGAAAATTTTTCTTAGTAACTTGGGAAATTAAGAAAAACCTGTTAATTCCTACAATTCTTCTTTCTTCAAATTTCTTTCTTTTTAATTTTTTGTGTATACTCACTAATTATATATAAAAATATTAATACTAATCAATCTCTCAAAAATTATTAAGGCTATCACAGCCTACACAAGCTTTGAAACGAGTCAGAGTTATGTTCATCTCAAAGGCTGGCAGGGCTCCTACGTTACAGTCAAGGACTCTCCTCCTTCTTACTAGAAACTCTGGAGAGGCTGATGGACTGGTACATAGGAGGACCCATTCCAAGACGGACCATTTATTAGGAACGCTGCACGCTTATTGTAAAAGCAAGTCACTGAATACTGCCATGCAAACTAACGTGTCATTTCTTGAGGAAGCCGTTATGGTGAAGGAATTTGTTGGGGACGTTCCTTGATATTAACGGAGCCTTCGAAGCAGTCAGAACTGTTCTGGATGGTCTTGATTTTCATTAAACCTCAAATACCACATTTTCAGTCTTCTGTGAGACAGAGTGATTGAATCGGAATAGGCGAACGCCTGTGATCGTTGACTTACAAGGTGTAATTCTCCATCTTCTTCTATGAATCCTCCTCGTTAATATCTTAAGTAAAAACTTGAAGATCGTGGATGCCGGGTGATTGCAAACTGTGCAGACGATGTAGCGCTAGTCAGTTCCTGAGAACTGTGTACGAGTTGACAAAAGGCCTAAAGCCTAAAATGGTCTCGCCATCAACCGAGACAGTTTTATTTACTAAAAAATACTACAGATCCTGGTGGTATCGTTGCCGCAACCGGCGGATACAATGATCTAGAGCTCATCGTAAATAGAAAGCTTTTCGTGAAGTCGAATATTGAACATAAATCAAAAAAACCATCAATTAGCTTGTCCTGCTGTAGAGGAGCCATTCAAAAAGGTGGTCTCTCACCGAAAGTGGTTCTCTGGCTCTATGATGTGTCTTTATGGTGGAGGGTGGTGCTTATCAGCGCGTGTGGTGCACTAAGGTCCACTCCAACCATGGCAATAACGCCATCTTGCACCTATTGCCCGTAGACATCATCGGAAGGTGTATGGCTGCGATAGTTGCTATCAGACCCAGAGAATCTGGGTTCCTAACAGAACACGTGTCTGAGCACTCGGAAATCCTCACACACTTTGACCAATAACGGATCACTTGGATCATGGAGTCGCCAAACCGAACTCAGGCGGCTTCTTCTCTGCCCATATACCGGCGAAGGAGTTGTGGATGGGAAGAAGCCATTGGATTAGAAGGGTAGTGAGCTTCTTTACGGCTGGATCAAAACTTGGGGGAAGGTTGGTGGATGGGTTTACTATCAGGATCTCTCTACCGACTCCAGCTTTACACTTCCTTACTATTGCAGTGTTTTCCAAGCCTTATTGCAGCCATTAAAGTAGCAGTGGATTTACTACTCCGTAGTTCATTTACTACTCCGTAGTTCAGCCTCTTACAGAGAACTGACCTTCCACTCAGATGGCAGGGCGACAATACTAGCCTTGAACTCAATGAGTTCAGGGTAGGTCAAAGAGTGTCCAACCTCGCTATCAGTAGCATCGCGTGTCTTTGTGACTGGTATGGGTGCCAGGCCACAGCAGAATCGCAGAAAATTGTAAGGCTGATAAGTTAGCAAGAAAAGGCACCCTAAAACCGATATCGTTAGAATAGGAGCGGGTCGGTGCTCTGGTATTCTCTTGTGTTCTACTACTAGATAGCTGGGCTTCATGAAAGCTTAGCCAGTGCTGAGCCATAATCCGTACATGCGTTGTCGCAAAACCCTTTTGGTCCAATAAGACGAGGGAGCGCATATATTTAGATTGAAATAAAACTCCTGTGCAAATTTGTATTGGCTACTAAGCGTTTTGCTAATTTAAAAGTCCGAACACATGATATTTCTTTTCAATGGCTTCACAAAGGACTACACACGTGTGATCTTTAATCAGCCATTTAACCTAACCTAATCTATGATGTCACAGGTATGCCTCTCAAATTTTGAGCAAAATCTTAATGTGATATATTCAACCTTAATTTTACTTCTTATAATATTGGAACTTAAAAATTATTTTTCTCTTAGGACCACCTTAATATACATATATATATTATTATTACAGTTCCTTTAGTTACTTACCAGCCCACAATAATCGATATCGATAATTTACTGCCAGCAGACGCCTTACTCAGCTACTTCCATGCAAGCCGGCTGATACGAATAACCTTTAATGCGATTAGACACATAATATACATACATACATATATATGTATATATGTCTGGTTTGCTTTTAACTTTGTTTGTCTGCCATTTCTGTTGCTCGCCGCAGTTCACTGACATCCACCAGCAGCACTTAGCTGTTGACCACAAAGTTAATTCAATTAATATGTGTTACGCGCACAATATGCAACAAATGCAGCAGAAACCAGCAAAAAAGCTCTTCATAAGTTGTTGAAGTGATGTAGTAGTTGAAAATGTATAAATATTTTTTAATTTTTTATAAATATTTTTTTTATTCTTTATTTTATTCTTTATTTTATTTTATTTTTAATTTTTTATTAATTTATTATTTTTTTTTTGAATAGTTTTTTATAATTTTTAAATTTTTTATAAATTAGTTTTCTTTTAATTTTTCGTTTAAGTCCACAAATCTATTTCTCTATTTTTTTGTAAGTTTTTTATTTATTTTATATTTCATTTATTTTCGTTTTTTATATACATTTTTTTTTGCATATATTTAATATTTTTAAATTTGCTTATCAATTCTTATTTTATTCATTTAAATCCAGAAATATTTTTCTATATTGTTATTTTTTTAAATTTTTATTTATTTTTTTAAAAGTCTTAAACTTTTTTATTAATTAATTTTTGTTTTTATGTTTCATTTAAGTCCACAAAACCTTTTCTCCATATTTTTTTTAATCTTTTATAATTTTTTTTAAATTTTTATAAATTGCGGCTGAAGAAAATTTTAAAAATTGTTTAAATTTTTTTAATTTTTATTTTTTTTGAAATTTTTTATTATAGTTTTAAATTTATTGTAAATTATTTTTTTTTTTCTAATTTTTCATTTAAGTCCTAAATCTTTGACAATTTTTTTTAATTATTATTTTTGATTTTTTATTTTTCATTTTATTTATTTATTTTTATTTTTTATAGTTTTTTACATTTTTTTTAATTTTTCACTTGAGCCCACAAATTTTTTTTTCTATTTTTTCGCATTATTTTTTTTATTTTATTTTTCATTTTTAATTTATTTTTTATATTTTCAATAATTTTACATTTGTTTATTTATTCTTATTTTTTTCATTTAAATCCAGAAATCTTTTTCTATATTGTTATTTTTTTTTAATTTTCATTATTTATTTATTTTTATTTTTTATAGTCTTTTACATTTTTTTTTTAAATTTTTCACTTGAGCCCACAAATTTTTTTCTCTATTTTTTTATTCATTATTTTTTTTTATTTTATTTTTCATTTTCAATTTATTTTTTATATTTTCAATATCCTTACATTTGTTTATTAACTCTTCTTTTTTTTGATTTAAATCCAGAAATTTTTTCATATCGTTATTTTTTTAATTTTTATTTATTTTTAATATTTTTAACTTTTTTTAATTAATTAATTTTTTTATTTTAAAAATATTTTTAAATTTTGTTTATTAATTCGTATTTTTCATTTAAGTCCACTAAATCCTTTTCTCTATATTTTTAATCTTTTCATTTTATATTTTATATTTTTTTAATATTTTATATTTATTGGAGAAAATTTAAAAATTACTTACATTTGTTTTCATTTTTTTTTTTTAAATTTTTATAATATTTTTAAATTTTTTTTTTAATTTTTCATTTAAGTCCTAAATCTTTGTTTTTATTTTTTTTAATTATTTTTTAATTATTATTTTTAATTTTTTATTTCATCTTATTTATATATTTTTACTTTTATATTTTTTTAAATTTTTTTTTAATTTTTCACTTGAGTCTACAAATTCTCTTCTCAATTTTTTTAGTCATTATTTATTTTTTTCATTTTATTTTTCTTGTTTTTATATTTTTAAATTTTTTTATTAATTAATTTTAATTTTTGATTTAAATCCATCAAACTGATATTATATTTTTTTCATTTTTTATTTTGTTTCTTTTTTTTGTGAAATATTTTTAAAAATTTTTCATTTTTCATTTAAGTCCACAAATCTTTTCTTCAACCATTATTTTTTACGTAAAATTGTCTTTCGTCTTTTTTGATGAAAATATAGCTTCCTCACGCCGTTAATGTAACGAGTGGGTGGGCACCCTTTTGTAAACTAAATGACACATTATACTATAAAAGTGTTGTGATCTGCTTTCAGGCGCAAAATAATGGGAAATTCGCATAAAAGTAAGCAACTGCAAAACAAAATTGAGTTTGCGTGCTTTTGCAGTCAAGCAAAGGTAAATATGTGGAGAGAGAGCGCGAAGAGCGATAAAGTAAGAAAAAGTGAGAAAATGTGCTTCCACCAAAAATACCATATCGAGAACGTAACGCCACAAAAGAGAGAGAACTGATAAAAACCATATTTTTTTTATAAAAATACGCGCTGCTTTTGCTACAAAACACATTTTTTCTCTGCAGGCCAACAACTACTCGCTCAAGAACGCTGCTTTTGGGCAAAACTGTAATGTGGGTTAAGCATTTGTCTGTTAAACTTTGTAAAAGCTTTGCTAGAGGAACTTCTGTGCCTTACTCCCACTTATATATTTGTGTTTATTTGTGTGTATTTGTGTTCATATAAACAAAAATACAACTTTTTTCTGCTGGAAATGCTGTCAATGTTGCAAAACGTGATCTCGTAAAAAAGTTAGTCGCATGTGTGTGAATAAGGAATAATGAAAATAATCTGTGCGCACGGCGATAATGTGAAAGCGTTTTAACAATTATCTACTTTTACTCTTTTATTGCTGCAGAATTTTTATTGCGTACGTTTTTAGATTGATTTTCTTGGCGCGAACAGGTGATCAATTAGGCCGATGTGCACACAAATTGACATAAATCAAGCAGGAAATGAAAAGGTGCAATATATTTTGGATTATGGTACATAATTGATTATATTAGATATATACATAAAACGTCCATTAAAAAGAAATCCATTATTATACTCTCGCAACAAAGTTGCTAAGGAGAGTATTATAGTTTTGTTCACATAACGGTTGTTTGTAAGTCCTAAAACTAAAAGAGTCAGATATAGGGTTATATATACCAAAGTGATCAGGGTGACGAGTAGAGTCGAAATCCGGATGTCTGTCTGTCCGTCCGTCCGTCTGTCCCTCCGTCTGTCCGTCCGTCCGTCCGTGCAAGCTGTAACTTGAGTAAAAATTGAGATATCATGATGAAACTTGGTACACGTATTCCTTGGCTCCATAAGAAGGTTAAGTTCGAAGATGGGCAAAATCGGCCTACTGCCACGCCCACAAATGGCGGAAACCGAAAACCTATAAAGTGTCATAACTAAGCCATAAATAAAGATATTAAAGTGAAATTTGGCACAAAGGATCGCATTAGGAAGGGGCATATTTGGACGTAATTTTTTTGGAAAAGTGGGCGTGGCCCCGCCCCCTACTAAGTTTTTTGTACGTATCTCGGAAACTACTATAGCTATGCCAACCAAACTCTACAGAGTCGTTTTCTTCAGGCATTTCCATACACAGTTCAAAAATGGAAGAAATCGGATATTAACCACGCCCACCTCCCATACAAAGGTTATATTGAAAATCACTAAAAGTGCGTTAACGGACTAACAAAAAACGTCAGAAACACTAAATTTTACGGAAGAAATTGCAGAAGGAAGCTGCACCCAGGCTTTTTTGAGAAATTGAAAGTGGGCGTGGCCTCGCCCACTTATGGACCAAAAACCATATCTCAGGAACTACTAGACCGATTTCAATGAAATTCGGTACAAAATATGGGTGAAATCGGTTCACAACCACGCCTTCTTCCAATATAACGCTATTTTGAATTCCATCTGATGCCTTCTCTGTATAATATATAGTACATTAGGAACCAATGATGATAGCGGAATAAAACTTTACAAAAATACGGTATTTGAAAAATATGTAAATGACGTATAATGAAATCTCGATTATCACTTTATCATGCGAGAGTATAAAATGTTCGGTGACACCCGAACTTAGCCCTTCCTTACTTGTTTTTTAAATAATTTGAAGCGTTTTAGCATAGTTAAAAAAAAACCGATGTAGGTCAAATATGTACTGTTTGTTTCGATAACATGTTGGCATTTTGAAAATCTCATAGAAACCCTCATCCCAAATGGTATGAAACTGAGATAAATGATTTTCACAAACTTCTTTTGAGGCGAATGCTTCACCAGAAAAAGCATTCGCCATAGTCAGCTAGAGACAGTAATCACTTGGAGCCAGGTGCGGTCTATACAGTGGATGCATCAAAATCGTCCGACTAAGCTCCAGGCGCTTCTGGCAAATCACTATGCATGGGTGTATTCAAGTGTTGTCTTAATGGAACAGAACTTCTCTCCTATTAGCCTCTTCTGAGCGATTGTTTCTTCTTCTTCTTCTTTGCTGACGCAGACGCAGTTATAGCCGAGTTAAAAAGCCGATCAATATTTGACGTCAATTCGAGTTACCAAGTGCAGTCAAGGCCTTCTATATCTGATCTTTCCAACGGAGTGGAGACCTTCCTTTGCTTCCACCGGCGGGCTTTCTTCAGACGATCCAATTATTGACACTACAGATTTGAACTGAGGGTTTTAGTGGTTGATTATCAGTCAATTGCACCAAACGCTCAGAAAAACCCTACTTCTTCTTACTTACCTAGCTATCTATACTGACTTGACCACCGTTTGAGCCGGCTCACCGCGGATCGAACACGACCATTTACGCTTGAGATTGTCGAGCACCACTAACTATTTTTTGCGTTAACTTGCGCAACACCCATACATCGATCCTGAAAGTCCAACTCTTTCGTGGTGTCGAATACATCTGTGGCCAAATGTATTCCAATCGATAAGATATTCTTCGCTTTTTCCGAATATTTTTGCTATTATTTAGACTTCTCCTTGGTATCTGGAGTTTTTCAACGCATCATCGACATCTGTCCTCGAGAGTCACGAAACTACCCAAGCTTTTCAATTGTAGCTATACAGCTTCAAATACTACAAAAGAGTAATCTCATTGTTTAGCTTTTTTTCCAGAGTCAGTAAACGCGCCATCCATCCTGCCGACAGCGGTTCCACGCCCATATTTTTAATGCAAGATATGATCCACGCTGTATTTTGAGATGTCTACTGTCTCAGCTATCTGTCGCAGGTTTAATTGGCGATCTCTCAATACGAGATTGTAGACTTCTGTCATGTTATTCTCCATGGTAAGTATTTTCAGGAAACGTATGGCTCATCAAAACTATTTGCAATCACGTTGGAACCCATTGAACAAATATTTACATTCCCCATGGAAGCATAAGAATTATTTTAATTTTCTCTTGACATAGCATCAATATCTTGTGCGGAGGTTAGGTCAGCATTACGCTCTCTTGCACTCATAAGGATGTCAACTCAACAATCGTAGTCAATAATTTGAAAAATTATTTATTTTTGTTTAAAATTGTCTAATAACATCCAAAAACTTTTTATGGCCTTGAACCTTCGCGGGCTAATTTCGTTAGAAATTTTTCTTTCCGATCCGCGAAACAGTTGACTTTAGCAACTTTGCCTTCAATTTTTCGGCTTGGCTCATCTTAGCAATGATGCTCGGTCGATTGACCGTCTGTTTCCCGGTTGTAAACATAGATCCGACACCCATAGCCAGTAATAATACGTTTCATAACTTCCTGGCAGTCCGAAGGCATAGACGTTCACGCGACGCTGTTTTTCGAAAAAATTGAGTGATTTTTCTTAGACCTAACAGATTTTTCAAAATGACAAACGACGCTGTTTTTCGAAAAAATTTAGTAATTTTTCTTAGACCTAACAGATTTTTCAAAATGACAAACGACGCTGTTTTTCGAAAACATTGAGTGATTTTTCTTAGACCTAACAGATTTTTCAAAATGGTTTTCACTGATCCTTGCGATACTCCAACGATGCCAGTAAGATCTCTGACTGTTAATCGTCGATTTTCAAGCACCAATTCCTTTATTTTATCGTGATCATCAGTTGAAGGTGATGTGGTTCGCCGTCAACCCATTGTCGACACTCTTTGAATAATTTCTACCAATCAAAAACACTTGCTCGCAAGAAACAATTATCACCGAAGACTTTCTCCAACATTCTGAACGTTTCGGTAAGAGAAATTTTTCTCCACACTCAAAATTCTTTGGACCTTCTTTGTTATTTCTTTCGTATGAATCACAAAAAATAGTTAAACGGTATTAAGTCGCATGATTTCTAATAAAAAACGTTGTGTCGGAGAGCGTTCATTATGTAATGGTAAACCAAACTGGATATAAATTAAGTAACTGCTGTTCAAAAAACCAACAACGAAAAAAGTTTTGCCACATGAAAAACCAGACAACTAAAAAAAAACACCCGATGTTTTATGAAAAACAAATTTGATTTATTTGAAAAAAAAAAATATTTAAAAGCAATATTTAACATAAAATTGCCTCAATTCAACTTAAAAACAAAACATTAAAATTGTACAAGATTTCCCAAATCAATTAACACACTTTTCTTTCAAGTGGCATTGCACAATAGAAGCGCCTGCAGCTAATAAATTTAATAACCAAATGATTTCCAACTGCCGTTGTTCTAATTGTTTTACAAATATTAACCGATTTTCGCGCAATAAACAAGTCAAATATAAAAACAAAACAAAAGCATGAAAACAAAACAAAAAAGCAATAAATGAAAAATTCGCGACTTTATTAATCCACTTGCAGGGCACGTTGGGAAATTGTTAGCCGAGGCCGACGGCAGCCAATTACCATAAACCCAACTGCCCGCGTCGATTTGTAATCAAAGTGCGTAACCAGAAAAATCGTTTCAAATCAACGAACAACGAGTAAAGTGCGGCACGCCATTCGACGCAATCCACGAGCGCTTTTGTTTTGCTTTTTTTTAAAATCTCAACATTTAAATGTTTAATTTTTTCCGCTTCCGTTGCAGCCGGCAGCTATTTGCTTGGCTTACAATTTTGTTTGAATATTTGAATGTCGAAAAACCAATAATAGCAACAACAAAATAAACAAATACAAACACACGAAAAAGTTTTTGCCAATAACAACAACAATATTGGCTTATAACAAAGCAACAATGAATTTGGTGATTTTTGCAATAGGTCCAAAGGTAATTGAGGGGAAAAATTGCCAACTGGTGGGCAATTACCGAAAAAAAATTGTAGAAATTTGTATGTAGTGGCAATTGGCATACAACAAATTGAAAAAAAAGAAATATGAACAAAACATAGAACGAATTGGAATGGAAAAGGATAGGCTTACGCAGCAATGTCGATTTGGTTTTCAATTAAGCCTAAAATTGTTGGCGAACGTTGGGAATGACTGAGGAGAAAAGGTGTGAGAATGAGCGGGCGATAGTGCGAAAAATAATTTTATTTAAAAAATATTTCAAATAATTATCATCAAATAATTTTAATGATATTCTGATTAAACTTCAATCTTTAATCTTAAATTTTAAATCCTAAATACTAAATTTTAATTCTTAAATCTTAAATATTCAAACTCAAAACTTGACTCTTAACTCTTAAATCTTAAATCTTTAATCTTAAATCTTAAATTAAATCTTAAATATTAAATCTTAAATCTTAAATCTTAAATCTTAAATCTTAAATCTTAAATCTTAAATCTTAAATTTTAAATCTTAAATCTTAAACCAGAAATCTTAGATCTTGAATCTTAAATCTTAAATCTTAACTCTTAAATCTTAAATCTTAAATTTTAAATCTTAAATATTAAATCTTAAATCTTAGCTCTTAAATCTTAAATCTTAAATCTTAAAACTTAAATCTTAAATCTAAAATTTTAAATACTAAATTTTAAATCTTAAACCAGAAATCTTAG